>NC_043967.1:2080607-2178107 GCF_902148855.1 Sphaeramia orbicularis
AAATAACATCAATGCTAAGGCTGCTTGATATGGGAGCAAAGTCACATTTTGACTAATACTTATTGTGGCCAGTTTTATGATTGTGATTCATAAGAAAATGCATGCATTTTCTTAATTTGAATTTTTATTTTTTTATTTTTTTTTTACAACTTAAACATTTAAACTTTAACTTAAATATTAAAAATAGAAAAACATAAATATGTGAAAAAAACTAAAAAAAAATGTGGTGGCTTTTATTTTTCATGTTTTACAAAGAATGTCTCTCGGGTCAGTGTCACTGAATTCAAAATATTACCAGACAGCAGAAGTTGTGTATTCTATAGTGATATAGGCTTTTTGAGTGATCAATTAATTTCAGACCTGATTATGATCAGCTCTGTGTGTTGTACACAAACAGGATCAGACCAAAACGGAGATGCATATTTGTATGTGGCTATAGAGGGCCTTTGTAACCTAAATACTATTGGCATGTTCCATATCTTGTAAAATCCTACACTCAGAGTTAGGCCTGACTTGGCTTTAACTTTGTCAAAATCAGTGACATTTTGATGAAACCGCATTACCGAGCACATTTTGAAATACTTTTGACAAAAACTGTATTTTATCAGGGTTCCCACAGCATCTTAAAAAGTCTTAAAAGTCTTGAATTTACAAATCCGCATTTAATACCTTAAAAAAAGTTTTTAAAAGGGGCTTAATTTGATATGGTAGGTCTTGGGTTATGTTGCCATAAACTTGTTCGATGTATTAAATGTCCAAACTGCAGAGAGAGTAACATGACAATTTATATTGAAATTAGGAACCAGTTATCACTAACTTTGCAGCCTCCAATGAGAATGACTTGGAACGATGGGAATCAAAACGTTGGAGTAAATAAATGCGTTTTTCTAAATTCTAAGAGTTACGAATGGTTGCCAGTATGGCCATGAAATAGGCATTCAGTTCTGTTCTCTGTAGTCTAAGGTCCTAAAAAACTATTAAATGTACCTTGTATAAACCCTGTTTATGCAATCATCATCCTTACTATGTTTAAGTACTTACAAATACGTACTGAAATATGTAACACACATTGATATAGGCTATATATGTACAAAGTTAGAGCCCATTGAACAAAAAACATGTAACCGTGTCACTGCTTGACCTGACTCATAAATCAGTTGGGATGAATCGCATCAATGTGGGTGATAATTCACATAAAGATCAACAATCCACTTTATTACCAAAAGTAGTGGGATGCCTGCTTTTACACACACATGAACTTTAATGACATCCCATTCTTAACTCTGTAGGTTTTAGATGGGTTCAGCTGTTCTAGGTTTGCATTTCGAACACCTTCATCTCTCCTGGGAAGGTTTCCCATGAGGTTTAGGGCCGTGTTTATGGGAATCTTTGACCATTCCTTTAAAAGTATTTGAGAGGTCAAAGCGCTGGTGTCGGACATGAAGGCCTGGCCTGTCTCCACTGTAGTTCATCCAGAGTTGGTCACAACGGTCAAATTACACTTGGACAATAAATGTATGTGTCGATGGAAATAATATATGCCTATATAAAAAGAAAGTTTAAAATAATATGTTAAAATGTTTTTCTTCACTCAAGTGGCAACATCTAATTCCAGAAATTGGAAAATATTGAAAAATATTGAAATAAGAAAAACATGAGATTTTTTAGAACACCAAAGATCCAAAAGGCTTCAGTATCATTCCCTCAGTCCTGTTGGAAGTTGTGCAGTGAACAGGATGTGGGTCATGCACATGTTTTTTGGCAGTGTACAAAACAGTGGCGATTTCTCACAGACTGCAAGGGAGGCCCGGCTTCCCCTAAAATTACGAAAATTAAATGGTTAAATATGTACTGTTGTGTTGACATTTTATTGACTACAAATGTGTTAGAACACGTTCATCTTAAAGACGAGTTCGTTCAGAATCAGCTTTATCACAAATCAACAGACGCGATGTTGTTCACTTCTCCTCCATTCCCGTGTCTGTGTTTTCTCCTCCATCTCTGCTCAGTGCATTTGTCCGTAGACTGTGTCCGTCTCTGGGCTTCAATGGGACTGAGTGGAACAGTTTTTTTCATTGCCTCAAAACTGGACAGTAATTGGATAAATGCCACGATGTTGTCCCGCCCCCGGACGCCGGCCGTCTCTGGGGGTGAATGGAGCTGTGGGTGGAGCTCGGCCGGCCTGGACGCCAGAATCCCACGTGCTGATTGGAGGATCAATCAAAAGGCTGAATCCCGTTTGATTGACAGCTGTTTTCAGATCTCCTCCTTCACTGACACAGTTCAGTTTAATACCGTCACACATTCTGCTGTGAAAGAGAGAGAGAAACCACTACGAAATTACTCGTTCACTTCTTGCACTGTAAATAAAACACACTCATTGTACTTTTTTTGTTTCAATTTAACATAATTTCACTGTTTTCTTGTTTCAGTTCCATAATTTAATCATTTCTTGTTCGAGTTTAATATCGTTTTGTAGATAGTTAAATCAGTCAAACTGTCGGCTAGGTCGGAGTGAAAGGAGCATCTGTAGTTTAAAAAGGCTGAAGTCTGACACCCACAACACACTGGGCCAAGGCCGTCTGAGCAGAGAGGACACTGGTCCAGTCCCTGGAAAAGACGCCTACTGTGTACGATAAGGTCACTGAGCATTTTCTTAAAAAGGAACGGAGGGACAAATGTATGTTTAAATAACTTGACTTTTTTTTTTTTTTTTTTTTTTTTTTTTTTTGATGTAAGCCGACAATGAGCTTCCCCTGTCTGAAAGATGAGCAGCCGCCACTGGTACAAAACTATCCCAATATTGGAATAATATCAGCGAAGAACTTAGAAAAATATTGGAACCACCATTGGAACGAACCACCAAGGACATGTTCTGTGTTCTATTTGGGTCATTTAACAGGAAAAGACAAACCAAGTAAGGATAAATATCTGATCAAAATCCTCTTGGCATCATCTAAAAAAGCCATCGCATGAAAATGGTGCAAAGAGGAACCCCCTACCCTAAATAATTGGAGAGACATTGTGAAAGAAATTCACAACATGGACAGACTTATATATATCATAAGACTACAGCAAGCAACTTGTGAAGATCGATGGAAAAAATGGACAATATACAGGACGACAACTGACACTGTTTGAAATGTTTGTGTTGTAAAATTTCAAAAATAGAACAATAAAATATAAGTTAAAAAAAACCCTGTTTTTCTTCTTCTTCGTTTTCAGAGACAACAGTGTGGAAGTACAGGCAGATGTGGAGTGTAAACATGAGAAGGTGCGCCATGGCAGCAGCAGCAGCAGCAGTCTGGATGAAGCCAGCTGCAGCAGCAGTTGTGCAGTCGTCAAAGGTGCAGCCGGAGGCACGTGCCCATGTCCTTCCACCTGCTGCAACCCCAACTACTGCCCACTGTCCTGGACAAAGGATGCCTCCCCTTCAGAGGAGCTGAAGAAAAGCAAAGGAAAAGTGTGGGAAAAAGCCAGCAGCAAAGGAGACGCAAAGACAGAGATGCAAGGAGATGTGGACGCTCAGCTCCTGGAGCAGCGCAGCACCAACTCCTCTGAGCTGGACTCGCCGTCGCTGAGCGGCAGCCTGCCCTCGGTGGCCGAGTCTGGCTGTAGCCGCTCCTCATCAGAGCTCAGCTGCTCTGAGCCTGAAACCTCCAGGTCAGCACATCCGTTATCCTCACGCCCCCTAGACTCCACATTCAGTGAAGTCCCTCCCATGCCTGAGGTGGAGAACGACCGCCTGGAGCATCACCCATGTCACATGACCCACACAGCCTTCACTCACCGCACGCTGTCTTCACCCCCGCTGGCTTCACCCCCGCTGGCTTCACCAAAAGAAGGAAACAGTGGGTCGTTCCTGTACATCACAGAGGAGGATGGAAGCCATTCGACCAGTAGAGAGCCCCATGAAGAAGAGGAGGAGGAGGAGGAGGAGGAGAGCACAAAGGAGAGATCTAACTCCAACAGCACCACTATGAGCCCAACAAGGAAGCACTGTATACAAACCCATATTTAAAGGAAACCAAGTCCAAGCTGCTGGTCAAGGTTTTAAAGTTATAAATTCACATCTAATTTTACAATTAATGTACAGAGGAGGCAGAAAGAGAACAATGGGACAGTGAATGTTTAAGTTGGGGAGAGAATAAAGTGAATAAAGTGGAGCATAGTCAAGTCAAATCAGATGGGTTCTGTTGTTTAAAGGTGCAGGAGACTTTCATCACCAGTTTTTCATCAGGTCTGTCCATCCTCAGTCATATCCTCAGTATCATGAATCTGTTAGTCTGTCTGTCATTCCTCAGCTGAAGGTCTCCCTCATGGTGAACAGTTTCTTAGTGCCATCCACCAGAAACAAACCATGTGTTTACAAACAGAGCTGGGAGGGAACTGGACATCTGAGGAATTTTGTGGGAAGTGAAGGCTCCTGGCAGCCACCTGACAGCAGCAGCTGCTACAGACAGGATGTGGAAACGGCAGGAGCTCCCTTCCTTCTATGCATATTCCTCCAGCCGTTTCCGCGTGTTTGTTTCATCCATACACCGTACTTTCCAGGCTGTAAGGTGCACCGGAATATAAGCCACAGGTGTCCACGTTGTGACATGAGATATTTCCACAGACAGATGGTAAACAGACAGATTATTTAAATATTTATTTCCACACCTTCACTGCTTTTTTCCAAACAGTGTCTGTAACACGGCAGTAAAACGGCAGGAACAGGCTGGTTCAAAAACCCAGAAAAGTCATTGATCTCTATCTACATCTTCCTTCTGTTCATTAAACCACTGCAGTCATCTTCAGTGTTCTTCAGTTGAACAGACTCAAAGCCTCCATCACACACCTTCTACATCTCTCCTCCGTTGTTGCTCAATGGCACTTCGGTGCTGCAGCTCTATTTCCTTCTTGAACAGACACATCGATTGCTTCTAACTTAAAGCTGCATCATATGCATTTCTTCACGTGTTTTCCATGATGAGGGTTTGTGCATGACACACAAAATGATTGTTAAAAGTTCAGATTCAAACTTCTCTTCATCACCTCTTCCACCTGTCTGTCTCACTTTTGCGCTTCCTGCTAGAGCGCCCCCTGGTGGCCATTAGCTTGTATGAATCTATACTTGAGCTGCATCGTTGTATAAGCCGCAGGGTTCAAAACAAGAAAAAAGTAGTGGCTTATAGTCTGAAAAGTACGGTAATATCATATGGTGTCACTGTCGTTGTCAGGTGGCTGCACGAACCTCTGTTTCCCACAATGCACATCGTGACAAAATTCCTCAGATGCCCGAGTTCCCTCCTGGCTCTGTTTGTAAACACATGGTTTGTTTCTGGTGGATGGAACTAAGAAACTGTTCACTGTAATGCAAGAGACTCAGCTGAGTAACCACAGACAGACCAACAGATTCATGATACTGAGGACATGACTGAGGATGGACAGATCTGAGGAAAAATTGGTGACGAAAGTCTGCCACCGCTTTAATGACAGGATACACAGTGTTGACCAAAGGTTCAGTCAGGTTTCCAGTAGGTGTGTGTGTGTATGTGTGTGTGAGAGCAGGTTTGAACTGAGGTTTTCAGTGCGTTCAGAGTCTGCTTTGGTTTCCAGTGTGAACATAGGGTTGACTTTGCTTCCTCCTAAAATCAGTCCAAACTTGTTTTGAGCTGCTCTTCTTCTAAAAGCCTAAACCTCATCTCCGTTCTGCAAACCTCTGGTGTTTGTTTCAGCTCCACATGAGTCTGTGCTGGAAGTGTCGTTACTGTTCACCACTGTGCCACCACTTCATTTTTCTGTGACTTTTTCAAGGCATTAGAGACCTGACAGCTGAAGGTTTGTTCAGCCTCCTGTCCAACATGAGAGCAGTCTGTATGATGGCAAAAACATGTACCATGTTCATCTGTAAGAAAAAGGACTATCTTTGGTCATTCCATGCGGATTCACCAGGACTCTCACAGTTCCTGTCATGGATTTTCTACAAGAAATACATGCAAAAACTATTTTCTGTGTCTGTGCCTTGTAATTTAAAAAAAAAAAAACAGCTTAAATGCGTTTCTGCCATGTGATTAGTTAGATATTTGTGGGTGGGGGCCCATAGTCGTGGAAGTTTGACTGCAAGAAAGGAAAATTAAAAAGGGAAGATTTAAAAGGTTTAAAGATATAGGTATGTAGTGAAATACTTGATAAGTAATGTCATTAATTTGATTACTGGAAATATTCAGCAAAACCTAAAGTCAGAAACAGTTTAAATTGTACATGATGCTTACAGATTCAATACAAATTTCAGAAATTGTTGAGAATAAAACCATTCTGAAAAGGACTAGATTTTAAAGGTCATGTGATACGGAGCAGAGCTGCTGGGTTTCATGAGCTGTTTCAAGTTTTGACAGAAGTCCTTGACATGAACTGGAAAAATGTCTGTATTTTTGGGTGAATTAGCGTGGAACGTCTCCTTTTACCGCTGTTGGAAATGTGATGCCTCTGTTTTTTGTTATGTGTGTGTCTGTGTTATGTGTTTGGCTGATTTTTATTTTCCATTTTGGGAAAGTTAGTTTTTATGTCAAAGCTGTGTGTTGGGTCCAGACTTTAAAAGGATATTAGGTGGAAATTCAAACCGTTGTCATTTTATTCCTTTTATATGTTATAGATTAAAGTCGAAAATCAAACTTGCCCTCTAACAAAAGAGCTGCCACCTCACATCAGTTTTGTCTTCACTGGCCTCAGTCTGCACTGGAAACGAAACCAAAAAAAAAAAAAGAACCTGTGTAATGTAGCCATTTGGAACTGCAGGAGCATTCAGAAAGAAAGGGAAGGATGTGATTCACACAAATGCAAACCCAGTTTTTTATTTTTTAAAGTGTAGCATTCCTCATGTATTTTACAATTTGTGTGACATGTTTGGTCATCAAAATTGAAACATTTTAACCAAACATTAAGAAAATAAAGCTTTTGAGTAACTTCACTGTAAGAGCATATGAGAAATCAAGGGAAAAATATGTTTATTTTAGCAAAAGAAGCTCTGATTAACCTCAAGCTGTGCAATGAGACCCTCCTCTGGTATTAATATGCTAACATTTAAGAATATACTGTACATCTTTTAGTGGTTTATTATAGTAAGTGTTAGATTTTTTGTTATTCAAATCAAAATACAATTTGGATTCAGAGTTTTGGATGTATTTATCTGTTCTTAAGGTTTCTGTTCATGAATCCTCAGAAATTATTGATGCAAATAATTTTACATTTGTCTGACCTGCAGTGCCTTTTCAAGAAAAAAATCTTTTTTTTCCAACTCTTCCTCATTGGGTGAAAGACAAACATTTAAACCCAAACATGATGCGATGTGAAATGGTTTTGACATCAGAATACCTTCACCCATCGGACTCACAACACTAGCTGTGACAGTAGCTGGGTTAGCGTACCAAAGACTGGGTAACACCAGAACCTTTCAAACTGCTTTGTGTGGACCAGAAATACTACAAATGCAACATTGGATTATGGCAATAAATCGTTTGGAACCCACCAACCAAAAACTGGACTTTGGTTTGACTCATGAGTCACGTCTAGGATGAGTGATGTTCAAAATGAGTCCTGTAACAGCCAAAGTCTGAAGACGCTAGAGTCCGTTTGACTTTTAAACTTTGCAATAAAACCCTTTTCAAGAAAAAAAAAAAAAAAAAATCCAAAGTCTCCTTTTGTGTTGAGCCACTGCAGGGAGTTTCTGCTGTGGACCGGACCGGACCGGACCGGCCCAGCTCAGCTCAGCCGGACTGAATGGGATCTGGACTAAAGACTCCAGGACAGTTCTGGTGCACCTGAGGATCCTCCATCCTGTTTCAAGAAAAACAAAAGCCTGTTTAGTTTTTGTTTAGTCCATTTTCTATGAGTCAGACTAATACCAGGTCTATTTTCTAAGCTTATGATGTATGACAAGAGTATATATTTCCTAATGATTTACTTTATAATGTCAGTGCATATCCTTAAATAAAATTCTCAATCAGTGTGGTTGGTTGGTTGTTGTTATTGTGACATTCATGCATTGTGCTACCGTTGGATCATTGAGAAGGCCACATTTTGAGCAAAGCTTTTTTTTTCAACAAGAGGTAAAATTATAAATAAATATTCTTTAAAAATTATGAATACAAGTAAATAAAAGCACATACATAAATATACAAACCCTGACCCCCACCTTTAGTTGTGACTATGACACAATCACTGTTACTACCTCCACCAGGAGGTATTGTGATTGCTTTGTTTGTGTGTGTGCGTGTTTGTTTGTTAGCATGATAACTAAAAAAGTTATGGACAGATTTTCATGAAATGTTCACGTAATGTTGATACTGACACAAGGAAGAAATGATTAAATTTTGGCGGTGATCGGGGGGGCAGATCTGTCTTGGCTGAGGTCTGTGCTCTCCGAGTGCTTTTCTTGTCTAGTATTTGTCTTGACTATGATGGAAAAAAGCACAAATTTGTATCAAATTCATGGGACCTTGCAAAATCTGAACGCTCTACTCCACATGTAATCAATCTAAGAAAAACATACTCTTACTCTAACAATTATTTGCATTAATAAGTACTTGGAGTTTAACTCTGGCATCTTTTCATATAATCTTTTTTTTTTTTTTTTTTTAATAAAAAACATAACATGACCTGGGAGGTAGAAATGAGTTGAAATAAAATGACCCATAAATGATGACTGCTGCTTTACTATGTGTGACTGGTATTAGGCTGCATTTATTCATCAAGGTCCTCTGAGATAAGTATACCTAAAATGTGTCGTGCATACATACTGGGCAGAAATGAACAGACTCACCTCAGAGACGTTACTGGGCCGACCAGAAACACACAGCGCTGAACCCACCTTCTTCTCACCAGTCCCATATTCTGTGGTGACATTCAATTCACCACTAACTGACAGCGACTTGTCCAGGGTGAACCCCACCTTTGCCCCTATGTAGCTGAGATAGGCTCCAAGCGACCCCCGTGACCCTAGTGAGGATAAAGCAGGTTCAGAGAATGAATGAATGAATGAATGAATGAATGAATGACAGTGGCTTAAGATCATGAAGAGGAATCCCAGCCTGGATCTTCTCTCTCATCTGGTTATACTCAGATCCCAGCATTTTCAGGACACTCACAGTGTTTGCAGGAGGGGACTGGGGACTAAAGATGGAGGAGTAAATCTAAAACTAAATACAAGCTGCCCTCAACAGCTGTCCTCTGGTCAGTATTTGGTGTAATGAAAACATCTCCCTGAACAATGTGATACAGCAGAGTTTGACAACTGTTGGGCACCACAAAAGCTCTAACAGGAAAAGGAAAATACTGACCCCAGATGATGACTGTCTTTGTGCACTGGGGGGGGGGGGGGGGGGGGGGGGGGGGCGCTGGTCTTTCCACTAGTGTTGTCTGCAAAGCCTGTACTGCAGGGCCAGGACACTCAGCTCTGCTTACTGGGCACACTGGACACAGTCACATTTCTTTCTCGATGTACAGTCTGAGCTGAATAAATACAAATACAAAAAATATATAGTTTGATTTAAAAAAAAAATAGTTAATTGGAAAAAAAACACTGCATCTGTGTTGCATCTAAATTTAACTTCACTGGAAGAAAAAAACACAAACCTTGCCACAAATTCTTGAGATAGCCAGCAACAAAAAAAACAAAAACAAAAAAACTATTAACAAAACATGTTTTTGTACTTAAAGCAGCCAATCTGACAGAATTCAATCTAGAAAATATAGATTTGAATCAATATCTACAAGTACGACGTTTTTACAGTATAGAAATACGTAAATGGATTTCAAGTAGTGGGGCTGAGTTCAGAAAAATTTTACAGATGCCTACAAAGGTCTGCCAAGTAAAACTGTTTCTAAATTATATAAGGGGTTATAGAAATTAAATGGAAACAACACATTATATGTTCAATCAAAGTGGGAGGATGAGCTGGCTGTTGTCTTGTCTGAGGGTGACTGGTTTACAATGTGCAACACACAACAAACATCTACCAGCTCTAGAAGATGGAGGGAACTTGGGTGGAAAAGCCTGATCCCATTCTTTATTCCACCACATGTCACTACTGAAGTAAAAGGACAGAGACAATATTGTTGGAGACAGTGTGGGCACTGTTACATGCCTGAGGGTATGAGTATGGGTATGTGTGTGTTTCTCCTCCCCTTTTGTTTCCAGGTCAGGGATGGCCTGGTCGTTGGGGTGTGACCATAGTTCTGGGACCTCCTCTGGGGCTGTACCTGAAGGGGCCGGCTCAGGTGAAGGGAGGAGCAGACCAATCCTGACCAGCCACAGCGACTATAAACCCAGCCCTGCCTCTCTGTCTGTGCTGCTGCTCTTGTCTGTCCATGCTTGGTCAGAGCCATTTTGCTTTTGTGTTCTACCTGTGTTCTCCTGTGGTGAGTTGAGTTGGGTTAAGTTAAGACGGGGTACCCTATACACTGCACTGAGTATTGTTTTATGTTATATACACTAGATTAGTTGGTTGGTGCCACCCTCTGTATTTTTATTTTAGGACTAGTAAGGAGGTAGATGGTTTTTTTTTTTGTCCCACCAGTTTCTTTTGGTAGTGCAGGGGTCACCAGTTAGTTTGGTTTTGTTTTGCTGAGTTTTTTGATTTACTTTGGTACCACCTTGTCCAACTGTACTCACCCGGATTTCTTTGTTTCATTTTTGTAAACATCTTGTTTAAAGAAAGCAGCCTTGAATAAACTGGCTTTATTTTGAAACCTTTTCCGTTGTATGCTTTTGGAGACTGAAGAGGTGTGACACCCCTCCCTCTCCTGGACACCTTTGTATTGGGGGGGTGTAACAGGCACACAATTGCTAATCACTCTCCCATTTTCTGGACTTGTGTAAAATTGAAATCTTTCTGGGAAAGGCTTTTTGAAGTAATTGAGGGTATTATGACTTTCACAGTTCCTAAGGACCCCAGATTCCTTTTGCTGGGACTGCTCCCTGGAAATGTATGAGAGAAAGAAGACAAATACGAGTGTAAAATTCTTATAATCACTTCCAAAAAGGCCTTTACAAGGAACTGGCTCAAAACAGACGCACCTCGTGAGGATCAGTGGATATAACAGAGGAAATCTACTCCATGGAAAGACTGACTGACTACCTACGACTCCAGGAACATATGTTCATGAAGCGCTGGAGAAAATGGATGGACTATAAACAAAACAATGCTCAGTTATTGCTGCCTGTGATTTACATATTTTGTGTTCAACCAGTGACCCCAGGTTTGTGTGTTGTATTGTCTGTTTGTTGAAAAAAAACAAAACAAATAAAAACAAAGTATTAAAAAAAAAAAAGCAGGCAATCTGACATGTAGACAGGTTAATAAATCGCCTGCTTCATAACATAATTGCTTAAGTCATAGTTTTGGTCAAACTGTGATATCTGCATAAAATGAAGCAGCAGTGTTTGGACAGTAAAGTTACGCAGATATCACAATTTGGCAAAAAAAAAAAAAAAAGACTTGAGCTACTATGCTATGAGGCTGTATGTAGATTTCTCCCATTTACCCATTGGTAGTGATGCTCTTTTCTCTTGATGCAAATTGTTTGAAGTGCAGCAAACCGGAAGTGTCTGAGTCAAAACTCTGAACATTTGGAAACTAATAATTGACCAGAATCACCAGACTCACACATCTACTATTAGTGACATATAGTATACCTAGTAAAAAAAAAAACAACAAAAAAAACAAAAACAAAACAAAAAACAAAGTCTTATTGGTCCTGGTATTGTAGAGTAGTGGCCGTTGTCATCCAGCAGAGGGCAGCCATGCTTTGTGCTCACTGAGCCCTCATGCAGATTGACATGAAGTGGGAGGTGAGTGTGTTTGTGTTCATGTTGTGACAGATCAGTTACTGTATGTGACACAGTTTTTAGGACCATGGTCTGTAGTCAAAAACAGAACAGAGTGGTTCAATCTAAACCACAGTCAAATGGTTTTATGTGTGTATTTACCAAGGTTCTAATAGTTTTGGATTTTTCATTATAGTTTAGTTTAATTTAGTTTTGACTTTTTTTCCTCTAATTCAGTTCATTTTAATTAGTTTTTAGAGCAGGTTTGCTAGTTTTTATTAGTTGTTGTTATTCTCTAAATGCTTAGTTTTAGTTTAGTTTTAGTTTAGTCGTCTCTTTTCTCTTCTTCTCTGTCGTCGTATTCAAATAAATCCCAGACAGGACTCTGCTGCTTTCTCCCAACTTTAGTCTCCATGTTTCCAGGTAGAGTGGGGACCAGAAGACGACTGGAAACCACAAGTGAACACAAGTGACGGACCCTTAAATATCATATGGTGCCAGCAGAGAAAATTGCTTTAGGGAAATAAATCGATTTCATATCAATCCAACACTGACAAAGATGAAAACGAAGGGAATTTTATCCATAATTTTTATCCGTTTTAGTTAGTTTTGTAAACACACAATACAGTTTCAGTTATCGTTTTTTTCTTTTAAGTATAGTTTTTATTTATTTCAGTTAATGAAAATGTTTTTACAATTCTAGTTTTTGTCATTTCGTTAGTCTTCATTAACGATAACCTCAGTATTTACACTGAGTGCCTCCTTTGGGTTAAAGATTCAAAGCTAAAACCTTCGTCTGCTTCAGTTGCCATGTATAATACGAGGGCCGTTCAATAAGTTCATGGCCTCACCCAGAACAGAACAACACAGACTGATGATTTATATTTTATTTTTCAACATAATCTCCATTTACAGCAATGCACTTGGTCCATCGATGTTCAAGCATCACTATCCCATCGTGAAAGAATGTAACATCCTGTATTATAACAACCAGTATTTCTGGGTGAGGCCATGAACTTATTGAACGGCCCTCGTATGTAGATCAGTAGTTGACTTGGTAGCAGCTGTGGTTGTGTGGTGTAGGCCTGCTACAGTATATGTTGATGCTTGTTCATTTTTCTGTCTGCTCTGCCTAAGGCTATGTATCAAGCACCCTGGACTTGTGTATACATTTATTTAGTGTGATGTTTGTGGTGCAGCCCTACGTACACAGCCTTCAACCTTCTCCCAACATAACATGCTTCAGCCATACTACACCTGACTCTGCACAAGCAGGAGGCCGTCTGCATCAGTGATGGAACATTTCCAAGATGACCTGACAGGACACAAGGTTTACTAGCTGCTGTTAAACGGACCAGGACCTTTATATCAGGATAATGACTCAATGCTGAGGGCAGCAGGATCACAGGATGTAACAAAGCAGACTAGAAAGCAGAGAGGGGGCATTTTAGGGGATTATTTGCCCCCAAAATCCTAAAGTTCCTCAGCCTCTAAACTGAAAGTTGTCAAAAACATGGATGTATTTATTCATCTGCTGTTGTTTGACACAGACATTTATGGTTTACAATGAATATTTAATTCTTGTGCTCACAGACCCACAGTTGTTTTAGTGGTTAACAATTTTGGCATTTGTACCAAACTTATTCACAATTTTTTTCTTTTATTTTATAAAATATGCGTAGACAGATTCATTATTGTAATACTTAATGTATAGTTCTGACTCCATTGCACATAAAGAAACTGAATAACAATAGTTTCATTATTTTAACCATAATATTACCAGCTGCAGAGTAAAGATGTACACTACTTTTAGTCAAATCTCACTGGTTTCATTGCTTTGTTGATCTTTTTGCTCCACTGGCTTCATATCATGTTCTGTTTGTGTTTTAATCAGTGCTTTTAAAAATACCAGTGTAATGGGTCAAAAACAAGCTCTATGGCCTGTTTAGTTTGAAGACACATTAACTGTTTACTAGTTCTAATTTTTGTATCACCAGTATTTGGGAATAACTAATTATATGTAACACCATGTAATTAAATTACAAACGATTGTAATTGTAATCATTTACAGTTACGGAAGGAAACAAATATGTTGCCATTACAAAAGCTTTATCTGTAAATGTTTTTTTTTGTAAATGACTATTGTTTATGTGTGGAATCTATCAGTCAGGAAGGTGGTCATGTTGTTAGACAAGCACACCTTTAATTTTGGATATTCAATAATATTACCTCTTTGTAATCAGAAAAGTTCTCAGACATCACTGTATTGTGTTGGTTCAAATGAATTTGTAAAAGTTTCTGCCTTTTTGGTGAATTTTTAATCTGTAATAGAAGAACATTACAAAATAATCAAATGAGATGAGTTACATTACTCTGGTGAAGTAATTATAATATATATAATTATAGTGATTATTCGCTCCATTTTAACTGGATGACTGGTAATCTGTAAAAACAGTAGTAAAACCAATGGCCTGGTCTCTATCTACTTTTGTATTGAACAACAGATAAAACTAGTAAAGGCAGATTATCCTGTAAGTTCCACTGTCAAAGCAGTTTTATCAAAACATGAAACTGTCAGTACAAACAACCTGTGTAAATGGGTCATTGCACTGAAAGTCACTGATTGTCTGACTGATGAACTGGAATTTCTGTTTTCATTCCACACATGTAGACATGTTTGTATTATGTTCTTTACACACGAGCATTTCTCTTCTTCATCATTTCAATTGGACAGTGTGAATATACACACTGGATGCGTTCTGGAGCTCTGGAGAAGCTAACTGATTTCAGCTAGTAGCATTTACGCTAACAACTAGCATCGAGTACGAGTAGCACGAGACCAGACCAGGGACCACTGAACCAAGAACCAACAGCGAAGACCAGAACCAGAAGACCATCTGAGAGGGAAGACCACCAAGGACCCACCAAGGAAGACTGGACTTTCCATTATGGAACGGTAAGGACAGCAATATGAAAAATATTATTAGCTCCAATCAGCTGTGTTCGCATATGTAGATTTTAGCTGTGAGCTAAGGCTAAAATTTAAATATCACGAATATTAGGACGAAAATTCGAAAGATGTGAATTCACTTGGGATTAAATAACCAATTCTTCTTGATTTTTGTTTGTTATTTTGCTTCTTTGTTGATTATTTACCCCCTTGAAAATATATTATTGCAAGAAGGATATCAACAGGTTTTAATGTAAAACTATGAAATGTGTTTTAAGCTAACATACATTAAACACACAACTAAACCGTGTACTGTGGTAGTTTGGATTGAAAAAAAGGTTAGCATTCATGGCTAAGCTAATGCACTTTGACATCAGTAGCTGCTATTATGGTAGCATAGCATTTAGCATAAAAACAGCAGAAATGATTATTAGATATTCATTATATACTTAATATTTTAATTCTAAATAATTAGCCAGCCTCTTAATTGGTAATTAGATGAAATTTATACAGCACTTCAGTTGCTAAACAAACAAGTTCGAAAAGTAGTTAAATTTGTTGTTAGGGTATTCTGAAAAGTTGCTAAATCTTTTTGGCATCAGTGCGTGGCTCTGTGCGGGTACTCTGGTCCAAACACACAGGTTCATGGGTCTGTGTGAATCAGACGGAGGTATGAATGGTTGTTTGTGTTTGTCAGCTACGGTGACAGTCCAGGCTGTATCCACCTTTGACCACTGATAACCAGGAACAGCTCCTCACAATGAGTAAGCAGTTCACAAAATGGATGAATGAACATCTGGCAGAAATAATTAAAGAGCTGTCCACTATCCATTACTGAAACCAAACCACAAACAAAACTCCAACAACTACTGGTCACACCCAAAGGCAAAATACACCAAGAACAGAAATGTGATGTCATATATGAAATTCAATGTTTATCATGTAATAAAACCTATGAGGGAGAAACAGGGAGACCATTTGGAATATGAAAAAAGAACAGCAGACAGAATGTGAAAAGGAAACAGCACACAGACAAACAAGAGCAGCAAAAGGAAAAGCACATCAAGAGAACCTCAAATCAGCCACATCTGACCACCGCAAGAGAGAAAATCACACCATGGACTGGAGTAACGCCAGGGTCATCTGTGCTGAAAGCAACAAGTACCATCGCTGGATCAAAGAGGCCATCGAGATCTGAAAAGGCACCAAGGACAATGAACAGGAACAACGGCGCACACACCCTTTCACACACCTGGGATACAGTCCTGGAGAAAAGGTCAGACCGTAAACCCCCCCTGGTGTCCGACCATTCCTCCTGAGCAGTCGATAAGACACGTCTCAGTAACCTCATGTGACGCTTCTGATAAAGGCTACAGGAAGTAACTGAAACTAGTCAAGCAGGTAAACAAACAACCACCCCTGTCTGATAAATGAATGACCTACAATAACTATGGGTGTGTATTGGCAAGAATCTGTCGATACGATACAAATCACAATATTAGGATCACGATACTGTTAAACAGGTACATTTTTGTTTGTTTCGTCTTTTTTTTAAAATTATTATTTCTTGGAAGATTTGAATTACACCAGAAAAATGCAGAAATACTAAACACATTTTTATTTGATCAGAACAGGATCTAATGCTACATTGCAAAATGTTCCTTTATTAAAACTTATATTCTGTTTTACATACATTAGAGTTTCAGATCCTGTTCAAATGTTCATTTTCTATTAAATCAGAACTAACACCATAACATTATTTTTGTGCAATCCCAAGAAAGGAACTAACACTATTTAATGAAAGAGTGTTAAATAATGATAAGATATAAACAGTAAAGAAAAACAAAAAACAAAAATAAACCCTTGCCATATCTGCATTTGAATAAATACCTAAAAATACTGATACAGTACTTTTTAATATTGATACAGTATTGTGGAATGAAATATTGTGATTTATTGCAGAACCGATATTTTCTAACACCCCTAACAATAACTGTACAACACATCTACACACAGACACTGAGGATCCCAGATAAATGAGTGTAAATCCTCCAAACAGTGGTTCAGTCAATGTGATGTTGAAGGTGTGGAGGTGGATCAATTTGTCAGAGGAGACTCTGTAGAAGGACACAGATCCAGCAGGACAGTCCACATACACTGATACTGGACCAGAGGAGGAGGAGGAGGAGGAGGAGGAGGAGGAGGAGGTCCAACTACCTGGACCTGACCATGTGACCACAGAAGCCCCTCCCCTCTTCAGGTTCAACCTCAGTGTGTGTAAACCTCAGTCCCAGACCATCTGGAAGCACAGTGAAGGTAAGAACTGAAGGCTTTCGTCCTCCTTTCTCCTCTGAACATGGATCTGAGCCTGTTTGGTCCATTATCAGTAAATGGAAAACACATGAACTGTCTGGAATCTTTCAGGTGTTCAAGTGTTTATCACTAACACACAAACAGGACGTCAGTTTAGACATAGGTGTGACTATTTCACAGCAGGATCTTCTATCTTTATCTGTGTTATTGTTTATGACTTTTAAACCATGTATTTAATCATCACCCATCTGTTGAATACTGTGCATCTGTTATATATGGTGATAACCTGGTGGTCTGATCGGTCAGTTTGTTCTTTTTACACAGAAAACGTTTGTTACTCAGGTCAACATCAACTCTGACACTGACACATGTCAGTGAAACTCTAAACTGTGCTGATAAACGTCTGTGAATGGGTTTATTCATCTAGTTCAGACCAGCCCGGAGTGGAAAGAGGCATGGCATCAACTTTATTATGATAGGGTGCTATATCCATAAAATTGGATTGATTGATTTATTGATTGATAGATAAAGTATTTAATTATGAGTCAAAGTATCAGTCTTATTGCACTGTGAGGTCAGTGAAAGTGACCTTTGACCTTCAGTTACTACAATGATGTTTTTGTGTCCAAACATATGAGGGCCATTCCACCGAATGGGTGCCATTTCCGTCCCCAGGACATTATATGTATAAATGTGCATGAAAATCAACTCTAAAATACATTTTACTGGTAAGCAAAGTGTCCTCTGCACATTGATCTAATTGCAAATTTCAAATATTTATTTGAAAACATTAATAAAAACTACCTAGAACACTGAAAAATAGCATTTGTTGCCTGTCCCCATTCTCTAATGCTACACTTTACCATGAAATATAAGGATTAAAATACTTCAGAATTTTTTTTTTTTTTGCATTGTTGTGTGACTCCATATTCCATCTATGCTTTAAATACATTTTTTTCATGAGAAATCTATAATATTTTTGTGAAAATATATATTTCAGTCGTGTCGCTGGGTTCTCACTCAGTCCTGTTACCCTAACACATTCTCCCCTCTGAAAAATTTGGAATATTCCACAAGTCCCATGTTCAGCAGGAAGTTACATCAGCTGGATTTTCTGAAGGCCATGGGAAGATCAAAACTAAGTTCTTTCATTTTTTTTTTTTCTGTATATTTGATGATATTGTAACTGTGACTGAGAAGGTCAATCTCAACGCTCTGTCCTGTTTCCAAAATTATTTCTTAGATGTTTGTTTATGTTAAAAATACATATTTTTTGCAAATCACAAGAATGTGCTCAGTGTCCTCATGCTATTACCATGAATGCCATGTGGCTGTATTTCATGAACTTGCTAATTCTGTGCTAAAAACTCATTCCTGTTACTTTCAGTCCTGTTACTCAAATAAAGAGTAACAGGACTGAGTAACAGTAACAGGAGTGAGTAGCATCCTCTGGTTTATTGATTTATTAGTGAATTTTAGTCAATATAATACTATTCACTTGATTTTAAAGTTTTACAGTTGAAATTATTATATTCATTTGGCCAGTTCTGTTATAGTATATAGAGCAATCTGCACGTTTCTGTGCAACCTCTAAATATGAATTAATTTGCATAAAATTTGGACCAAAGTAATTTGGCCAGATATGGAACCAAACGCAGGGTTCTAATCCAGAGAATCTGAAAAAAAAATTTTTTGGACCACTCTAACACACACACACACACACACACACACACACCGGATTTTTTCAGTTATATGTGGTCCATTCTTTGTCCAAGTATTTAATGAATTGCATCATAAAAATTTTGATAAATTTGAGGTTTGGATCTCCTTTAAAATGAAAAAATGACTTTGCAGTTTTAAGAAAATTACAACTTGCGTGCGTATATAGTGATTTTTTTAGTCACAAATATTAATTATTTTAACATGTAACCAACCATTTCTTTAAAATAAACACTTTGTTGAGAGGAAAACAAAGGAATTAGTTGACAAGCTTTTAAGTGTGCTTTTTACATGTCACATGAGTTTTGGTAACAGGACTGAGAAAAATGCAATCATGTTCCGCTTAAAAACCTTGTAAAAAATGAAATAAAGTGACCTGAGATTGACCAATACACATTTTGAATAGTTAAATATGTGTGTTATTAGATTCAGTGTTGAAAAACGATAAAAAATGAAGTTTAATTTGGAAGAGTTATAACAAGCAAATGGCACCCATTCGGTGGAATGGCCCATGAACTATTGATGCAATAATGTGATTCTGAGGTGAATGATAGAGGATAGATTGATAGATACTTTATTGATCCTTTGCAGGAAATTGCTTGTGGATGGACAGAAGGATGTGGTCTGGTTTAAGAACTTGTAATGAAAGGACAAAATCTGAGTTACATCCAATCACACAGTAGAAAAACTGTGATTCCATGCAGTGTGTGATCTGTGTCTGCATACCAAGGTTATTATTGTTAACGAAAACGAATGAAATGACGAAAACTAAAATAGAAAAAACATTTTCGCTAACTGAAATAAATAAAAACTATAATTAAAAGAAAAAAACGATAACTAACCGAAACTGTATTGTGGGCTCACAAAACTAACTAAAACGTGTAAAAATTATGGATAAAATTCCCTTTGTTTTCATCTTTGTTAATGTTGGATTGATATCAAATTGATTTATTTCACTCCAGCAGTTTTAGCTTCACAGTCTGTCATGTCTGGTCACTTGTGGTTTCCAGTCGTCTTCTGGTCCCCACTCTACCTGGAACATACAGACTAAAGCTGGGACAAAGCAGCACAGTCCTGTCTGGGGTTTACTTTAGTGATGTGTGGGGTCGGGTTTTTTTTTTTTTTTTGCTCACTGTGTGTGTGTGTGTGTGTGTGTGTGTGTGTGACAGAAACAGAGCGGAGCTGAATGACAGAGTCAGACAAGTGTAAGCATCAGATAAAGACTAGAGAGTTTATCACCATGAAAAGGCCTTCCAAGCCCTTAACTGCACAGTTTAGAAGAGGAGAAAAGAGGAGGATGAAAAGTAATCCAATTACAGAGGTATGGAACCTGTTAGAATGTTAAAAAACGTTTGATGTTACTAGCTACAGCTAGCTGAACTGAACTGAAGCAAAGTTGGCTAATAATGGAACTGGAGATGATTAAGAGATGAGAGATCTGCTAAGGTGTGGTTTACTGCTGATGGACTGGGTTATATATGTTTATAAGTGGTTTATATATGTTTCTATATGGTTTATATCAGTGGTGGCAGCTCATCTTTCAGACAGGGGAAGCTCATTGTCGGCTTACATCAAAAAAAAAAAAAAAAAATAGTCAAGTTATTTAAACATACATTCAGCCCTCCGTTCCTTTTTAAGAAAATGCTCAGTGACCTTATCGTACCAAGTAGGCGTCTTTTCCAGGGACTGGACCAGTGTCCGCTGAATGTCCATCAGAGCTGGGCTGCTCAGACGGCCTTGGCCCAGTGTGTTGTGGGTGTCAGACTTCAGCCTTTTTAAACTACAGATGCTCCTTTCACTCTGACCTAGCCGACAGTTTGACTGATTTAACTATCTACAAAACGATATTAAACTCGAACAAGAAATGATTAAATTATGGAACTGAAAAAAGAAAATGTTGAAATTATGTTAAATTGAAACAAGGAAGTCCAATGAGTGTGTTTTATTTCCAGTGCAAGAAATGAACGAGTCATTTCGTAGTGGTTTCTGTGATTTCTCAGCAGAATGTGTGACGGTATTAAACTGAACTGTGTCAGTGAAGGAGTAGATCTGAAAACAGCTGTCAATCAAACGGGATTCAGCCTTTTGACTGATCCTCCAATCAGCACGTGGGATTCTGGCATCCAGCCCGGCCGAGCTCCGCCCACAGCTCTATTCACCCCCAGAGACGCCCGGCGTCCGGGGGCGGGACAACATCGTGGCATTTATCCAATTACCGTCCAGTTTTGAGGCAATGAAAAAAACTGTTCCACTCAGTCCCATTGAAGCCCAGAGACGGACACAGTCTACGGACAAATGCACTGAGCAGAGATGGAGGAGAAAACACAGACACGGGAATGGAGGAGAAGTGAACAACATCCAGTCTGATGATTTGTGATAAAACTGATTCTGAACGAACTCATCTTTAAGATGAACGTGTTCTAACACATTTATAGTCAATAAAATGTCAACACAACCGAACATATTTAACCATTTAATTTTCGTTATTTTAAGGGAGGCTTCCCTTGCAGTCTATGAGAAATCACCACTGGTTTATATATGTTTGTATGTGGTTTATATGTTTCTATCTGGTTTATATATGTTTCTATCTGGTTTACTGCTGGCTACTTTGTGCATCTCCTCTCACGCTTTGCACATCTTCGCATTGTTTTCACTTAAGTGACGTTGTGTATGGATCGCACCCCCCCCAACCTGCTATAGGGAATTTATACATTGTACTGTACATGTGTTTGTGTCTCTGCTCAGTCAATTAGTCGCCCTAACCCGACCCGCGAATAAAGTGTCCAGGGTAACCCACTGATCCACGCCTCACTAATTTCTTTGAATAGGATGGTGAGGAAGATAAAATATATGAAATAACTAAAACTAAACTAAACTAAACTAAAGCTAAGCATTCAGAAAAAAACACAATTAATAAAAACTAGCAAACCTGCTGTAAAAACTAATTAAAACTAACTTAATTAGAGAAAAAAGAGTAAAAATTTATTAAAACTAAACTATAATTAAAAATCCAAAACTATTAGAACTTTGCTGCATACGTCACATGACTCACTCTATAGAAAGGATCATTAACCCATAAAAACCCAAACAGCCAACGACGACCAAAACATCTACTGATCTAAACTGTTTAATCCCTGTTGATCCATTAATCCTATCAATCCATGTAAATAATTGGTGTAAAATACAGTTCTTCATCTTTTCATGGTCATCAGATATGACCTATTTGGACGTTCAGAGGTCTGATCTATCTTGGCGGAGGTCTGCGCTCTCCGAGTGCTTCTAGTTTATGTTCAGTTAATGACAGATTTTGTAGAAAAGTCACTTTTTCTTCAGTTTTCTCTGTTTCCGATATAATAACCCTAAACTTTGATCTGAGCTTTTATGAACATCTACATGATCAATAAATTAGATATAAGAAAATACCTGATGTTCACTGATAAAACACAAAATACAGAGGATTATGTTTTGATAAACTGTGATAAATCACTTAAGAAAAGTTACGTATAGAGATTTTTTTTTTTTCTGAAGTGCCATAAACAGCACTGGGTGTTTACGGGTTCATTAACCTTCAAATCCAGCAGCATTTCTTCATGTGTTCAGACAAAGTAAGTAATATCATGTGTGGGTTTGTTTTGACTGCTGTTCAAAGTCCCCTTTTATTGTCATCAGTTATTGTCATGTTACAGTTCTTACAGTTCAAATGTTCCTGATACCAGGTCATAAAATATGGTGTTGGAATCAGATCCTGTTCATATTACTAATATTAATATTATCTGAAGTTCCTAGAGTTTATGACCCATCAGTCTCTGCTAACTCAAAGGCCATGTTTATAGTTTTAAGTAGATTTAATGGTATTAAAACAGAGCCTGAAAACAGTGAACATATTTACAAAAATAATCAGATTCAAAACTTTAACCCAGAGGAACAGAATGAAAAACTACCAGGTCTGGATTTAAGGACTTTGAAATCAAATCAAATCCAATTTGATTTATATAGAAGCACATGAGAGTAAAAGTGTCTGATAACACTTTACAAATAGAGGAGGAATAAAGCAGACTGTGAAAGCAATTCACAGACAGCAACAGAAGAGAAAGGGTTAAAGAGAGAGAGAGAGATATTTTTATTTTATTTATCAAAACTCTTTATTCACACAATAAACAAACTAAACATTCCTCAATCTAAACCAAACAATAACATAGAATCCATCAACTTCAGACAAAAAAAGGTTTTTTTCTTGTGAGGACTAAACCAAAGGTGAGTTCCTCCTCTTTGACAGAACAAAGAACAGGATTAGAACACCAAATGCTCTCAGACATTTCCAGATCATCCATCATTGGATAAAACCTATAATCAATATTCAGTTGAGTTTGGATCATTCTGATCAACATGGTTTTAATATCACAATCCAACATTTCCTCTATCTTCTGTTTCCTACTGAACTCCACAACTTCAGACCTAGAAAAGTGAAAACGAAACCCAAAAAAATCTGTTTCTTTAGATTTCGATGATAATGTGGTAAAACTTCTCTGTAAAGGAACAGTTCCCATAAAACCAATAAACAGTAACATGTGACTGGGTTTTTCATGGTGATAATGACTGTACAGATGAACCCTTCTGCATCCCTGTACATTTACTGCCCTCTGGAGACCCTCCAACTAAAAATGTACTGGAATATAACTGATATTAAATCATCATTAATCTATTTTTCTACATTTATCTTGCAAACGTCTTCAGTTTGACTCAAAACCAGCAATAATTTTCAGAATTTCAACCCTAGAGGATTAAAGACTTACTCATCCAGACCTTCCTCAGTCGTCGTCTACAGATAAACGTCCGACACAATGGGACACTAACACTTCCTGTGAAACCTTTGAAAATAAAAGTAGATTGAGCTGCTGTTTATCATGTAAAGGATGAATAAGCGTGGATTCTACAGTGGCCCAGAGGTGCAACAGCCCAAAAAATTATTCACTAGCCCAAAAAATTATCCACTACAAGAAAAAAAAAGAGAATGCCCAAAAAATTATCCACTATAAAAAAAAAAGAGAATGCCCAAAAAATTATCCACTATAAGAAAAAAAAGAGAATCCCCAAAAAATTATCCACTTTAAGAAAAAAAAGAGAATCCCCAAAAAATTATCCACTATAAGAAAAAAAAGAGAAATGCCCAAAAAATTATCCACTATAAGAAAAAAAAGAGAACAGCCCAAAAAATTATCCACTATAAGAAAAAAGGAGAACAGTCCAAAAAATTATCCACTATAAGAAAAAAAAACCCATCATCCACCTTTTCAATTGACGGGGGCACTGTTTACCCAAAAGATCTCTTGCTTTAAAATTAAGGCCACCACAAAAAATAAAAGCATAGGCTGAAAATTTTTAAGTCCTTCAGCTAATGTGGCTTATGCCAACAGTTTAATTAAAACAAAGCACAGGTAGTTCACAAAATTGCAGTCAACTTTTCACATTAGCATTAACTCAGCAGTGAACCTTCACACACGGGAACCTTAATTAATCATTTAACCATTTTGCAAACTATATTAATGTAAATATTTTAAAATAACTTTATTTTTAGCGCATCGACCCCCACTTCCGGTGGGTTACATCATTAGCATTAGCCACATTAGCTGAAGGCCTTAAAAATTTTCAGCCTATGCTTTTATTTTTGTGGTGACCTGAATTTTAAAGCAAGAGACCTTTTGGATAAACAGCACCTCCTCATTTGAAAAGGTGGATGATCGTTTTTTTTTTTTTCTTACAGTGGATAATTTCTTTGGGCTGTTCTCTTTTTTCTTCTTATAGTGGATAATTTTTTGGGGTTGTTCTTTTTTTTTTTTTCTTATAGTGGATATTTTTTTTGGGCTGTTCTCTTTTTTTTCTTACAGTGGATGATTTTTTGGGCTATTCTCTTCTTTTTTCTTACAGTGGATAATTTTTTGGGCTGTTCTCTTTTTTTATTCTCACAGTGGATAATTTTTTGGGCTATTCTCTTCTTTTTTCTTACAGTGGATAATTTTTTGGGCTGTTCTCTTTTTTTATTCTTACAGAGGATAATTTTTTGGGCTGTTCTATTCTTTTTTCTTACAGTGGATAATTTTTTGGGCTGTTCACTTTTTTTCTTATAGTGGATAATTTTTTGGGCTATTCTCTTCTTTTTTCTTACAGTGGATAATTTTTTGGGCTGTTCTATTCTTTTTTCTTACAGTGGATAATTTTTTGGGCTGTTGCACCTCTGGGCCACCACAGGATTCAGGTCTGGACTGATGGTTTGTGTTCTGATGTGGATTCAGCAGAATGGATCAGAGTAAGGACAGAGAGGAGGGAGCCCCTCCCTGGAAGATCACCCGCAGACCCCCCCCAGTACCTGGACTTGGACCTGGACCAGACTCTGCCAGACCCAGTCAGAGGCCTGTTAAGGAACTCATGTTGACATTTGAAGGTGTTGGGTCCACAGATGGGTGTCAGTCTAGGGGTCAGAGGTGAATCTTTATCTTCATTTTCACATGTGCTGAATGTGTTTCTAACAGGATCCGTCCTGATCCTAAGTACAGAGGTTGGACAAAATAATGGAAACACCTTAAAAAATCAACAAAATATAATTTAATATGGTGTAGGTCCGCCTTTTGCGGCAATTACAGCCTCAATTCTCCGAGGTATTGATTCATACAACTTGTGAATTGTTTCCAAAGGAATTTTCAGCCATTCTTCAGTTAGAATACCCTCCAACTCTTTTAGAGACGATGGCGGTGGAAATCGACGTCTTACTGAATCTCTAAAACTGACCATAAATGCTCAATAATGTTGAGGTCTGGGGACTGTGCCGGCCATACGAGATGCTCAACTTCATTAGAATGTTCCTCATGCCATTCTTTAACAATTCTAGCTGTAGGGGTTGGGGCATTATCATCTTGAGGTGAAGGTATTTCCATTATTTTGTCCAACCCCTGTATTTGTCCTTGAAGAGTCATCAGTCTATTTCAACTCCCCTTTATTTCAAAGAGTCTGATCAACAACACTAAGTTTTACCAACTTAAACCACTGAATTTCACTAGAAGATATAGTTTAAAATCTCTCTCTGTGTGAAAGATGAGAACCAGCTCACAGCTCAGAGGTGAAACCACCATGTTTACCTGTCCACCACTGTTGTTCATGTAAGAGCTAAAACCACTGACATCACTATTCACAAACCTGGACCTGGACCCCGCTGTGTGTCCATGAAGAGTGTTATAATAATAGTATTATAATTGAACTGATAAAGTTTAAGAGAGGACATGTTTGTGATCCTCAGTAAGTGAACGTCAGTATCAGAGCAGCACTCAGTGACCCTCGGTGGACGAACATACAAGGTGCAGATAAATGACTCATAGAACTCAGTCTGAGTTTAGGTCTGAGGGTCCACTGATGTGTTTCAGCTTTAACACATTCTTACAGTTGGAAATAGAATTATTGATCTCCTATGCTAATTTTGTCATTCACAAAACTGTATGACAGTATATCCACATGGATGGACTGTTACACATGATGCAATAGTGTTCATATAACAATCCCAACAGTTCCTTCAAACAATGCTCATGCTTTATTTTCTATTTTTTCTTCCCATAATTCATCCCCCCACCCCCATCCTTCCAAATTATACAGGACACCATCCCACAGACAGAGAAAAGAAGAACAATTAATAACAAATAAAATATAAATTAAAATAAAACATATACATAGGTTCACCACTGTTATAGTTGTGCAGTATACGTTATGATTTACATGGACAAGTAATTAAGTACAAATATAAGAGTACTGTCATTCACTCTTTGTAGAGAGTTGTCCCATTTGTCCTCCTCCAAGTCTTCCCCCAAAATCTCTTTCACCTTTAACACATTCTTATCTTAGACCTGGACCCTGAGTCCTCACATATGAGCATTAGGTCAGAGGTCAGAGGTCAGAGGTCACAGCAGTCAGAAAACATTTGACAGAGAACACCATCTCCTTTAATGTCCACATGGAAAATGGATTCTTCTGCAGTAGGATATGAATCACACTAAGACCACAGTTTAATTAAACCACTGTACCATCAATGTTCACAGTCCTGGACCTGGACCTGGACCTGGACCTGGACCCAGCTGTGTGTCCATGAAGAGTGATGACTCCATGTTTCTCCCGATATGTTTTAAAACAAGACGTGTTTCAGAGACTCAGTAAGTGAACCTCAGATCTGGTCCAGATCCACCTACAGGGTTTTCAGCTCAGTCAGTCCTAACTTGGTGTTCTATGTCCGAGCTAAAGTTAGTCCTGTTGAACCGTCAGTGTCACATGGGTCTTTTTCTTCAGTCTGTGGTTCAGACACTGGCAGGAGAATCACACTAAACCTGATCAATGAAAACCTGTTGTTGTAGTGGGAGCTGGTCCTGGATGATACTGGATCAGAGTGCAGGGTTGGTTCCTGGTCCATTGAACACCTTTGTATCATATGTTGTGAGTGCAGATGGTGAGGAGACACATTGATAGGACAGAGCTGTTGGTTTAATCCAAATGTTGATGAGATCAACTAAACCCAGTGAGTGTGAAGCTCCAAACAGACTCAGATGTTGATTCTCAGTGGGATCAGCAGGACCAGGACACCTTTCCCAGTACAGGGGGTCATGTGACTCATGTTGTCGTCCAGGTGTGTCCACCTGTTGGTGTCAGTGTGGACAGACAAAATGTGAGCTCATTGTTGATGTTTGGTCCACAGAGTGGAGCAGCAGAGCTCAGAGGTTCCCACTGGTCTACAGGATCAGACTCAGCTGGACTCCATATTTTCGGTGTGTACATGTCCAACATCTACTGGTCCATCTGTTCTGTCCAGTCATGTCCTGCAGCTGGTTTCAGACCAGTGGACGTCACTGTGTCCAACATGGACCTGAGCTTTGGTCCATGGGTGGAGTTTGTGTCTTTCATTGTGTTTTGTGTTCCAGCTGCTGGAGGAGAACATCTGCACTTTTGTCAAGAACGAACTGAAGAAGTTCCACCAGGTTCTGAGCACAGATTACCCAGAATGCTTAGAGAGTCTGAGTGATGAGGATGAAGAGCAGAGGAGGAGCTCAGAGGCTTTTCTGAAGATCACACTGAACTTCCTGAGGAGGCTGAAGCAGGAGGAGCTGGCTGAGCGTCTGCACCGCAGTAAGACCATTCTGTCCAGATTGAACAGATGAAAATACTGGATTTACTGTGAGACTGATGGTTTTATCTGGGTCTGCATTCAGGAAGTCAGTCTGGAGTTCAGCAGCGGAAACTGAAACGTAACCTGCAGCAGAAGTTTGAGTGTGTGTTTGAGGGCATCGCTAAAGCAGGAAACCCCAAAACCCTCCTGAACCAGATCTACACAGAGCTCTACATCACAGAGGGAGGGGCTACAGAGGTCAACCAGGACCATGAGGTCAGACTGATTGAAAGAGCATCCAGGAACCCACACAGACCACCAACAACCATCACATGTGTAGACATCTTTAAAACACCACCTGACAGAGATCAGCCAATCAGAACAGTGCTGACAAAGGGCGTGGCCGGCATCGGGAAAACAGTCTTAACACAGAAGTTCAGTCTGGACTGGGCTGAAGACAAAGCCAACCAGGACATCCACTTCATATTTCCATTCACCTTCAGAGAGCTGAATGTGCTGAAACAGAAGAAGTTCAGCTTGGTGGAACTGGTTCAGCACTTCTTCACTGAAACCACAGAAGCAGGAATCTGGATCTTTGAAGACCTCCAGGTGGTGTTGATCTTAGACGGTCTGGATGAGTGTCGACCACCTCTGGACTTCAACAACACTCAGATCTTGACTGATGCGACAGAGTCCACCTCAGTGGATGTGCTGCTGATGAACCTCATCAGGGGGAACCTGCTTCCCTCTGCTCGCCTCTGGATAACCACACGACCTGCAGCAGCCAATCAGATCCCTGCTCAGTGTGTCGACATGGTGACAGAGGTCAGAGGGTTCACTGACCCACAGAAGGAGGAGTACTTCAGGAAGAGGTTCACAGATGAAGAACAGACCAACACAATCATCTCCCACATCAAGACGTCACGAAGCGTCCACATCATGTGTCACATCCCAGTCTTCTGCTGGATCACTGCTACAGTTCTGGAGGACGTGTTGAAGACCACAGACAGAAGACAACTGCCCAAGACCCTGACTGACATGTACATCCACTTCCTGGTGGTTCAGGCCAAACTGAAGAACATCAAGTATGATGGAAGATCTGAGATAGATCCACACTGGAGTCCAGAGACCAGGAAGATGATTGAGTCTCTGGGAAAACTGGCCTTTGAGCAGCTGAAGAAAGGAAACCTGATCTTCTATGAATCCGACCTGACAGAGTGTGGCATCGATATCAGCTCAGCCTCAGTGTACTCAGGAGTGTTCACAGAGGTCTTTAGAGAGGAGAGAGGACTGTACCAGGACAAGAGGTTCTGCTTCATCCATCTGAGTGTCCAGGAGTTTCTGGCTGCTCTTCATGTCCATCAGACCTTCATCAACACTGGAGTCAATCTGCTGTCAGAAGAACAAACCACATCCCAGAGGTCTGGACCTGCAGAGGCACAGCTCTACCAGACCGCTGTGGACCAGGCCTTACAGAGTCCAAATGGACACCTGAACCTGTTCCTCCGCTTCCTTCTGGGTCTGTCACTGCCGACCAATCACAGACTCCTACAAGGTCTGATGAAACGAACAGGAAGTAGCTCAAAGACCGATCAGGAGACAGCTGAGTACATCAAGGAGAAGATCAATGAGAAACTGTCTGTAGAGAAAAGCATCAACCTGTTCCACTGTCTGAATGAACTGGAGGATCGATCTCTGGTGGATCAGATCCAACGGTACCTGAGAGTTGGAGATCTCTACAGTTCTGCTCCATCTCCTGCTCAGTGGTCAGCTCTGGTCTTCATGTTACTGTCATCAGATAAAGATCTGGATGAGTTTGACCTGAACAAATACTCTGGGTCAGAGGAGGCTCTTCTGAATTTGCTGCCAGTCGTCAAAGCCTCCAACAAAGCTGTGTGAGTCCAGACAGAGTTTATTGAATTTAGAGTCTGGTTTAGGACATTTTTCTGCCTTATTCATTCCTTGTTAAACCACAACACTGATGATATTAATCAACATCATAACTTGATTGAACACACATCCAATCCACTTCATGTGTATGACAGTAGGAGCACATCTGATCCAGTCCATAAAACATGTGAGTTAGTTTATGGTGGACCATGGATTTAGATCCTGTTTGGTCTTCAGTGCTGGTTCCAGATCTTCTTTAAATAAATCTGTAAATGTACGTGTTACTGAGACCCCCAGATAAATATAGGGGTCAGAACCATGATCATAAATGAACAGCAGTGAAGGTCCAGACGGTTTGTCTGAGTGTTCACAGAAAATAGGAGCTCTGTGATACATTGACTTTATAACCTGATATTTGACCAAAACTAGTGATTATCTCTAGAACTACTCGAACTGAAATGAAGAGGAGTTTAATAACAATCAGTTTATTCTACTGCTGTTTTTAATAGAACAAACTAATCTGTTCTGTTTCTGCAGATTAACTGTTTATGGCCTTTCGAAAAGAGGCTGTGAAGGTCTGTCCTCAGTTCTCAGATCCCAGTCCTCTAGTCTCAGACATCTGGACGTCACTACCAATGACCTGGAGGATTCAGGACTGAAGATCCTGTCAGATGGACTAAGGAGTCCAGACTGTAACCTGGAGACTCTCAGGTCAGATAAAGTTACAATCTGAATTCAATTATTTCTGATCTTTTGGTCCTGACTGAATTTTATTAAATCATGTTGTACTTGTTTAAATGCAGGTGTATTAGATCTAGAGCTGCACAATCAGGTCAATCACAAGCAGTGGGGGCTCGTCAATAGAGGGTGCTAGGGCGCCGCCCCACCTGTCTCACATAAAGAAGAAGATGATAGGAGTCACCTAAAATAATTTTACAAGGACATGAATATTCAAATAAATGAGCAATACATGATACAGGCCCTGAGTACTGTGTATAATCTACATTCAAGTGTAGTTTAAACATGTTCTGTCATTCCACTTGTAAGTTTTGGTATTTTTACACTAGTTTCAGTTTTTATGGTGGACTTGAATTAAATGACTCATCTGTACTTTTGTCTTGATAACCAAGCAAGAGGCATCTTCTTCTTCTTCTTCTTCTTCTTGTTTTTGCTGCTTTTCCACTGGCCTTTTAAAGAGCAGATATTGTGCAGATGAAACGTCCATATCCAGACATATACAACTTCGGAGGTTCACATGTGATTCAGTCAACTAAAATACACTTCTAGTTGCAGGTCCAGACACTTGGGTAGCAACTAATGACTAACTCTACAGTCGACTAGTCATATTACAAACTGACCCCCCCCCCCCCCCCCCAAAAAAAAAGGCTGTTATTTTTATTTATTGCAACAAATATGTGGGAAGGATAGAAACTCAACTGCTGAGTCTGTCTCTCTCATTCTTTCATTCCTCACATCTCTCACACATACACCAACCCACTGGCTCTGCTCCTGTGAGTCTGCAAAAATCAAAATGAAAACCCCAATATTATGGATGCTGTCCAAATTAAGCCTTATTTTTCTGTTAATAAAACCCTTTCCCTTCAGCGCTGCACGTTTGAGTACAGTCATTCACTCCATCTTGACAATTTGTATACAAGACAGAAACAGACAGACAGACAATTTATTAAATAATTTTGGTGATGACTGATCACAGTTTTCGGACATTAACCCTTAATAGGTAACCTGGGGTCCCAGCAGACCCCACGTTTTTAATTTTTTATGTTTTCACGCAGTAAAGGAGAATTGTACTTCACGCAGTAAAGGAGAATTTATTTGGAAAATAAAGCACAATTTTGTTATATTTTTTTCGTTTCATTGCTATCCTTTCATACTATAAGCAATAAAGTATTGTAACTGACTAAAAAATAACATTTTTAGATGTTTTTATCACCGTAGGTAACCTGGGGTCTAGCTGGACCCCAGGTTACCTGTAGCTGTGGGGGGCACCATGGTTACCTATTAAGGGTTAAGGTAGGTTAAAGGTGTGGTATGAGATCTTAGAAAAACGGTTTGAGCAAGATACATTTTGAAAATACTCAATTCCAAAGTCCAAACCCCTTTCTTCAGACATCCCCCATAAGCCATGCCTCCAGAGTACGGGCACGTGCAATGCATTGTCAGTTGTAACACTTGTTCTTGAGGGTTCACGAGCGCTGCACATCAACAATTCGCCCAGCTCCAGCGGTCCCTGCTCTGGCAGCCCCAGCTCTGGTGGCTCTGGCAGCCCCGATCCATGCATACCTCATTCAGTCTCCTCCAACACCTTCACTCTTAGAAAATTCATACCTATCTTTCTAACATTACATTTCCTAGTGATTTATGTTGGTGACAAAACAGTTTCCTGGTGAACTTTCCATCCTAATATGACTAATATAGCCAAGCTCTGGTTCTGGCTTCGTTTCCTGAACAAGTGCTCCAAGCCTCTGAGAACGCATGATTCATGCACGAAGAGGGGCACAGGCAGAGGGGGGAAGTGGGAGGGACCAATGGCAGTTGAGTTTGATAGACAAATCACTGTTCAGTCATTTTGATAGGGCGCTTAAAATGATTGGATGGTGTTTTTTCAGTCCTGTCCATTCCACAGGTGACTAAATTTTTTAAAATTTTGTGTTAGAGCATTTAATTAATTGGTTGTAATCAGGGTGTGAAGGGGATTATAAGCAATATAGTAAAAATGCTCCAGGAAAACATCTCGCATCGAACCTTTAAGCTTTTTTACATTAAATGTTTTAGACTGTCCCCGTTACCTCCACCCCATTTTGAGTCACTGGATGCACCCCCTCTCTGCGTTCCAGCACCTCTCACTTTACAAATTAAGCACTTATAGTCCCGTACACACTCAGTGCTTTACGGACTGTCAGTAACAGCTGAACTTTCCAACACTAACATTAACAGAACAGTTACTGCAGAGTCGATCCAATGCATTTCATGTTTCATGTTTAGAATTGACTCAGTCAGAGCAGTAGCGTGTTAAAGATTACACATCTACTCTTTCTACAAAAACTCATCCATGGCTCCCGTACTTGTCTTAATGCTGCATAAAATGTATGATGAAATTGTCAGACAAAATGACAACATCCCTCTTTAAACTGTCATGACCCTTCACACACACACACACACATACAGTAGTATACTCACTACTAGCATGGGAGCTAACTATCTACGAGGTTGGTCTAAATCTTATAAACGTGTTTCCTCTGTAAATGTTTGTTCATAGTTGAAGTGGTCCTGTGGTCCACCAGGCTCAGATACAGATCTGACATGTGACAGTTTTCTTGGTTGTGTCACATATGAAATGTTCCCAAACTTTGGGCCGTTTGTTTCTCGTAGCCTGGATTCAGTGACCGTCTACCGCTGCTCCTTCTGTTCCAGATCATTAGTGTGCATTTGCTGTCAGTGCATCAAATGCCACATTTCCACTACATGGAACCAGCTTGACTCGGCTCAACTTGGTATTCCTGGAGACCGTTTCCATTACAGGATACTACTGACTTTACAGTACCTGGACGTCATAGCGATGCGGCGCGTTATTTCCATGTCGTTTGCTCAGAGAGTTGCTGATGAACTCGGTCGTCGCGTGTTGCGTCTTGTCTGAATTTTTACGTCGTCCACCAAAGACTGAACCTCCTCGACCGACCATGGTGTAGTTTTGGGCTGTTTCCATGTGGATTAATGTACTGCTGTATTTACTATCAACTTCCGCATCTGTTTTTTGTAAAACGGCGGGTCACAGAGAAAACTGTCTGACCAATCAGTGGTCTGCAGTGTTATACGTCACGGTTTAGTATCGTTTGGAACCTCAGCGGAGGTGATACCAAAAAACTAGCACCGGGTACCAGATTCCAGGTCCTTTTTCATAATGGAAATGCAAAAAGGCCGAGCTGAGTTGAGTCGAGTCAAGCCGGTACCACGCAGTGGAAACGCGGTAAAAGATCTGGGAAAAGTCAGATGTCTCACTCTGAGCTACTTCAGCTGCCTATGGTCAAACATGTTTATCTTGGGACTGGATACACACGATAACATCATCTGTTGACATCCCCCAGTCTTTAAATGACCCCAAATCCTACCTGCAAATAAAAACTCAAAAATAAATTATAAAACCATTTCAATGGTTATTGTCAGATGGCAAGATTAACACTCTTTCCAACTACTAAATTAGTCACTGACTGATTTTTCCATTGACTATTAGTCGACTAGTTGTTACAGCCCTACCAGACATACGATGAGATGAACAAAGAGTAGACAAATAATCAGATATAGAGGCTAGAAGTGGAACCCAACATACTACTCCTACTCTCAGCAGCATCGTGTTCTTCCCTGAGCTAAGATCTATGTGGACTGTGATGGTCCTTCAGTCCAGAACTGACCTGATCATATCCTCATCTGTGTCCTCCAGGTTGAATATCTGTAACCTGTCAGAGACAAGCTGTGAAGGTCTGTCCTCAGTTCTCAGATCCCAGTCCTGTAGTCTGACTCATCTGGAGCTCAACAACATGGATCTGAAGGATTCAGGACTGAAGATCCTGTCAGATGGACTAAGGAGTCCAGACTGTAAACTGGAGACTCTCAGGTCAGATAAAGTTAAAATTTGAATTCAGTTCTTTCTGATCTTTTGGTCCTGACTGAGTTTTATAAAATCATGTTGTACTTGTTTAAATGCAGGTGTATTAGATCTAGAGCTGCACAATCAAGTCAATCACAAGTGTAATTGCTAAATCAACCTGTGTAATTATAAAATGGAAAGACCACAATTCAAAGGTCAGTATTTAGGTGGATTTATGGTGATCCAAAGGGAAAATTAGCAAATAGAAATTCAACCCCATCTCTGTTCTACGGTTCTACGGTTGATGATTTGGATTTAGTGACACTGAGCAAATGGAAAACATGAAAAATGAAAATCACAACATTAAGGTGATTCTACTTGTAAGTTTCCATATTTTTACACTAGTTTCAGTTTTTATGACAACCCGTGCATTTTGGGTAAGATAAGAAAACCTTTATTTGTCCTACAATGGGGAAAAGTAAAAAAAAAATATTAAAAGAAAATATAAATAAATAAACATAGAGTGCACATCTACTTATCTGGAACATTTGCTGTGATAAACAAGCAAACAGACTCAAATTACAATAAAAAAAATGTGTTTTTCACTAAATTGTGCAGCTTTATTTGGATCTGAGCTGTAGTACAAACTGAGACCTGTGTGGACTGTGATGGTCCTTCAGTCCAGACCTGACCTGATTGTAATCCAAATCTCATCTGTGTCCTTCAGGTTGGGTATCTGTAACCTGTCAGAGAGAAGCTGTGCAGGTCTGTCCTCAGTTCTCAGGTCCCAGTCCTGTAGTCTGACTCATCTAGACCTCGACAACATGGACCTGAAGGATTCGGGACTGAAGATCCTGTCAGATGGACTAAGGAGTCCAGACTGTAAACTGGAGACTCTCAGGTTTGGATTGTTCAACCAGTGTGAACGATGATGATCAAAACCATGATGTACCTGTAGTGGATCAGTCTGAGCTGGTTTTCAGAGCAGCTGTTCAGTGTCTGACATGAAACACATGCATGTTCCTTTATTTCTGTGAAACAAACACAGGAACTAAACTGTATGAAGGTTTATTTGAACCAAATGAGTCTAAATCTACAGATATTATCCAAAGGACAGTAAAGTGTCTGCAGTCTGAGGGTTGGACTGGAGTGGAACTGGTTTGTCTGTTGAAACACTGGAACCCAAGAACCATTGAACCTTTGATTTGAGGGTGCTGAAGGATGTTCATTTATGCACTTTATGTTTTTGGACCATTATCTGTACATTTGTGTCTTTATTTGGTCAAAGTCAATCTTCATCCAGTTAAATTTGTCTGAGTAACAATAAAAGATCAGGTCTTTCCAGACTGTGGACAGGGACTGGACTAATCTGAGTCTGTGTTCAGAGCTTGCCCTGAACCGAGTCAGTCCAATAGAAACTGTCTCCAGGTCAGTCCCATTTGGACTGAAATCCATCCACAGAAGAACTGTGTCCAACAGCTGACGCTGCTTCTTTTCCTCCTCAGATGATGTGTGATGTTTTGTGTTGCAGACTGTCAGGATGTCTGATCACAGAGGAAGGATGTTCTTCTCTGGTCTCAGCCCTAAAGTCCAATCCGTCCCATCTCAGACTGTTGGACCTGAGCTACAACCATCCAGGAGCCTCAGGACAGGAGCTGTGTGCTGTAGTGGAGGATCCACACTGGACACTGGACACTGTCAGGTATGGACTGAGCTGATGCACACACAGAGAAGAAGTGATGGAACAGGTGGAGCTGACAGGAACACTGTGAGAATGAGTGATAGAACAGGTGGAGCTGACAGGAACACTGTCAGAATGAGTGATAGAACAGGTGGAGCTGACAGGAACACTGTCAGAATGAGTGATAGAACAGGTGGAGCTGACAGGAACACTGTCAGAATGAGTGACAGAACAGGTGGAGCTGACAGGAACACTGTCTGAATGAGTGATAGAACAGGTGGAGCTGACAGGAACACTGTCAGAATGAGTGATAGAACAGGTGGAGCTGACAGGAACACTGTGAGAATGAGTGATAGAACAGGTGGAGCTGACAGGAACACTGTGAGAATGAGTGATAGAACAGGTGGAGCTGACAGGAACACTGTGCAGAATGAGTGATAGAACAGGTGGAGCTGACAGGAACACTGTGAGAATGAATGATAGAACAGGTGGAGCTGACAGGAACACTGTCAGAATGAGTGATAGAACAGGTGGAGCTGACAGGAACACTGTCGAGAATGAAGTGATAGAACAGGTGGAGCTGACAGGAACACTGTGAGAATGAGTGATAGAACAGGTGGAGCTGACAGGAACACTGTCAGAATGAGTGATAGAACAGGTGGAGCTGACAGGAACACTGTCAGAATGAATGATAGAACAGGTGGAGCTGACAGGAACACTGTGAGAATGAGTGATAGAACAGGTGGAGCTGACAGGAACACTGTCAGAATGAATGATAGAACAGGTGGAGCTGACAGGAACACTGTGAGAATGAGTGATAGAACAGGTGGAGCTGACAGGAACACTGTGAGAATGAGTGATAGAACAGGTGGAGCTGACAGGAACACTGTGAGAATGAGTGATAGAACAGGTGGAGCTGACAGGAACACTGTGAGAATGAGTGATAGAACAGGTGGAGCTGACAGGAACACTGTGAGAATGAGTGATAGAACAGGTGGAGCTGACAGGAACACTGTCAGAATGAGTGATAGAACAGGTGGAGCTGACAGGAACACTGTCAGAATGAGTGATAGAACAGGTGGAGCTGACAGGAACACTGTCACAGCTGATTCCACATCCTTTACTGAAGTTCCAGACCACGGTCACAGATACAGACCTTCAATAAGGGACTGACAGGAACCACTGACTAAATGTGAACAGAAAAGTTGGAGTGAATCACAGTGATGGAATGTCCATGTTTAACCCCCCCCTCCTCCTTTCAGGTTGGAGCCCAGTGGAGTCCGATGGTTGAGACCAGGTCTGAGGAAGTGTAAGTGGATTTCCATTGGATTACAGAGTAAACCCATCCTGAACATACAGTGGGAGCACATTAGAAAACACATCAACTGTCAGTGAAGACAGAGGAGGAGCTGACAGCTGATTGGTCAGGACACGGGTCACATGACACAAATACCCTCAGAACCTCAGCCCGTTGGCCAATCACACCTCCTCTGTCTTTATGGATCACTCTAGTGTCGTTCTTGTGTTGCTGTCTGATAAAGGTGGAAGACCAACAAACAATAAAGTCAAAAACACAGCTGAGTCGATCAGGAGGAAAGTTTAACACAGTAACAAGTTCAACCCAAAACATCCAATCACTTCTATAAATATTTATTATATATTCGATAAAGGCTGTAATATTATGGATTTTATGGACAGTTAAAGGGAAAGGGAAAGATTAAATTAAAAATCTGTGCAAAGGTCATCAATAAAGGTTTTTTTTTTTTTTGATCAGAAGGTTTTGGACAGAGAACTTGGACACACAGACTGAACAGAACCATTGGAATGAAATGTCAGTAAATTCCACTTCCTGTCCGTCTGTCCTTGACTACTGCCTACATGACATTAGACAGAAAAACTACAACTCACATCTCAGAGCTTCTCTGAAATAAAACTCACAAAGACACGTTTCAGACCAGACCTTTATTTGTGTCCATCATGAATTTACCCAAAACCATCAGAACGTCATTTTCATTCATTTTACTGATTGCTGATTGATTTGACTGATTAGTGTTTTCAGTTTTTATTCCTTTTGTTGAGTATTAGTGTTTGTAATGTGGTACCAGGTGAGGTTGTGTAACTGTGGTTTTATATTCACATTAATGCAGCGTCTTTCCTTGTGACTGCACAGCGAGCAGCTAGCTTACAGCTATAAAACACACACATGACCAATCCAACATATCCTCCCTTGAGAATCGGCTGGTTCTACGTCCACTTTTCCTCATTTTTTTTAGAAAACAGAGTTTGAAAATGTCACCTGTCTGATCTGTGATATTTGGAGAGTTATCAATCATCTTTTGTGTGGAATAGTGTTGACTGTGGAAGGAACCCTAAACATATTGTTCACATGTTCTAAATCTCCATAGGCTTACAGATAGAAGAAGTCAAAAATGGACATAGAACTTTGTGATTCCAAGGTCTGGAAGTTGTCCCTGGTCCACATGTTCTATGTCCACCAGAGGAGCTGGTGCCTTTACAGGTGTCACTGATGATCCACATCAGGAAGTTCTATGTCCACCACAGTTGTGTTTAAAAAAGTTAAGAACAAACTAAGAATGTTTTAGTCACTGATTACATGGATTTTATACTAAGGTCACAAAATGCAACATTAAAAACCATCCTTTGCTAGTGTTTTCCAATCCACATGCATTTAAGGTGGACAACTAAAATGAGCACATCTGTCCTTTTTCATTAAAGGTAGAATGGTGAATAAATGTGTTCAGACACCTGGAGGACCTGAGGAAACTGTGTTCACTCAGTTTTCATGGAAAACAAGCATTTTCAGCCATACTTCAATCCTCAAAGGAGGAGAATTAGTTGTGGAATGGAGGCAGATGATGTGGAACAGCATGAACCACCTTTAAGACTGAGGAGTGATGAGGAGTGAACATTCTGAGTCCACTCAGATAAAAGTCCATGAATGAGACACATCCTCATTTGAACCTGATACCGGACAACACTGACCACTGGACCAGAATCCAGAACATAAAAAGTAAAAATTAGAAAAAAGTGTATAAAATGCAAAAATTGCCTCAAAATTAAATCTACGTTCACAGATAAAACGATTCTATCAAATCAATGACAAGTCTGTAAATGAGACACATTCTCATTTAAACCTGAGGAGGACAATATTGGACACTTGAGCAAAAATCTAGTCTGAAAGAATGAAAGGATGAAAAAGAAAACTGATCCACAAATGACACATTTTGCGTCCAAATGCCTCATCCACTCAAATCTAAACTGACTCAAATACACAAGTTTATCTGTGAGCCTCCTTCTCAGACCTGACTCTGGGACAGCCTTGGCCGTCTAAAAATGACACATTCGAACACTGAACTACTGTGAACAAACATTAAACTAAACTATTTCCATGACAGCCCTGTTCACACCAATCATTTCAAACTTTTACCAGGATCCAAATGCCCTTACTGAGGCATCAACGGCAGAAAGGAAACATGTCTCAGTCCATTTCAGACCCCCTCCATGTATTTTCTGGGCATACATCTTTTTTGAGTGAATGTCACATGATCCAGGTCTGGCCCCTGATTGGCTCCTTGGACATAGAACTACCTGATCTGAAACCAGCTCCACTCAGGACATAGAACTAAATGTTTCTAGGTGTGAGTGTGTGTAGATGTTTAGCTTGGAGCTAAGAACTTTGGGACAGAAACTGAAATGAATTTAGAATGTCCTGATATGTTTAACTCCCCTTCTGCAAAAAGTGGACATAGAAGCAGCTGATTCTCAATGGACGATATGGTCATGTGTGTCACAGTAACAGTGTGTGAACCAGGGCAAGAATTACAGACAAGAAGTCATTCTGTAGTCTTTCCCCTAAAGTCAAATCAAGTTGATCACTGATCAATAACTGCAGCTGTTTTGCGTTTTCTTCTGTCCATCAGATTTCTGTGAACTCACCCTGGATCCAAACACAGCAAACACAAAACTCAAACTGTCTGAAAACAACAAGAAGGTGGAACGGGTGGAGGAGGTTCAGTCCTATCCTGATCATCAGGACAGATTTGAGGATGTGCCTCAGCTGAAGACTTCAACTGGTCTGACTGGTCGCTGTTACTGGGAGGTCCAGTGGAGTGGCCGGGTTTATATATCAGCGACTTACAGAGGAATCGGAAGGAAAGGAAACAGGACAGACTGTGTGTTTGGAGAAAATGATCAGTCCTGGAGTCTGTTCTGTTATAGAGGTGGATACAGCGTCTGGCATAATAAGAAATACACACACATCCCTCAGTCCTCCTCCTCCTCCTCCTCCTCCTCCTCCTCCTCCTCTGGTACAGTCTCAGTGTATGTGGACTGTCCTGCTGGATCTGTGTCCTTCTACAGAGTCTGCTCTGACAAACTGATCCACATCTACACCTTCAACACCACACTGACTGAACCACTGTTTGGAGGATTTGGACTCTATGATTCTGGATCCTCTGTGTCTCTGTGTGATGAGTAGATGTGTTGTGTAGTTGTGTAGATGTGTTGTATACTTGTATAGTTGTGTTTTTTACAACATGAAATTGTTCAAGACAAATCAGTTGAATTTTAACACTATTCTGTCTGAGTTGATCATCTACAAATACACAGAACATTTAGAAACACTAATAACATAAAGCACCCTTAATTCTTCAACAGTTATTTTGTTTATTTCTGGTGCTTGTTTTGTTAATTTTACCTCATTCTTTTTAATTCCATCATTGTGATGAATTGTTTGTCCTGTGTTTTCATTTTTCTTCATTTACGTTGATTATTTTGTTAATTTTTGTACATTTTGGTGATTATTACCTCCACCAAGGAGGTTATGTTTTTGCCAGGGTTTGTCTGTTTGTCTGTCCGTTAGTGTGCAACATAACTCAAAAAGTTATGGACAGATTTTGATGAAATTTTCAGGGTTTGTTGGAAATGGGATAAGGAAGAAATGATTAAATTTTGGTGGTGATCGGGGGGGGGGGGGGGGGGGGCCACAGACCAGAAAATTTCATCAAAATCTGTCCATAACTTTTTGAGTTATGTCGCACACTAACGGACAGACAAACAAACAAACAGACAGACAAACAAACCCTGGCAAAAACATAACCTCCTTGGCGTGGGGGGGCCCACGGGGGCCCACGGGGGGGGCCACTGATCAGCCTTGGCGGAGGTCTGTGCTCTCCGAGTGCTTCTAGTTTTGTTATATTTTTCTTCATGTTGATTATTTAGTTCATGTTGTTTGTTTTGTTCTATTTTTCAGTTGCAGTGCTCATTACTTAGAGGCTGTTATCCTGTAACACTGCTGCCCATAATGTTGGAATAAAATATTTGTCCTCTTGTCATGAAATGATTGTGAATGTGTGATTTCTTGTTCGTACAGTGGAACTGGACTATCCAGAATCAGTCCCCAGTTGAATGTGTGAGGTTGTTCAGGTTCTGTCTCTATGTTCCAGTCCTGTGGTCTGGATGCACATCAATCTAACTATACAAGTGGGCGGGACTTTGACTGGAGGACAACTCAACTCATCCAATCAAAGTCCAGATATGACTTCTATCAGTGATCAATAGGAACTAGACTGATATCTGGAACCCTTTACATGTCATAAACCATCAAAACATGGACCATTAGAAGGAAAGGCACTTTTACAATATTTCAAAAATCTACATTTTTCCAAACTGAACAATCTTTGTAAACATTGTTACAAGAAAGATACAGATCAAATTTAAATGAATTTGACCAATAGTTTCAGGGAAAAAGATGTTTGAAGAAATTACTAACAGAGACGACGCCTTCGAAAATAACTCATCTATCAGCCTTTTTACAAAGTGAGAGGATTATGGCTTCAGGCTGAAAATGAGCATGACTTTAAAGGAGCGTATTTACAGAAGAAAGACACAATGTTTAGAGAAGGCAAGGCAAGTTTATTTGTATAGCATATTTCAGCAACAAGGCAATTCAAGGTGCTTCACACAGGACATTGAAATAAAAAGAAACACATTTAAAACATTATAAAAGAAACATGTAAAAGGTGATTAAAAACAGCAAGTAAGAAAACAACACAGAAAATCCAAAAAAAAAAAAAAAAAAAAAAAAACATATTAAAGTAAAAGTTGCAGTGCAGAGTTTCAAAAGAGAATATTAAATTTAAAAAGTCAAAGCCTTTTAGTCAGCGGCAGCAGTGAACAGGTGAGTCTGGAACCTGGACTTAAAAGAACTCAGACTCTCAGCAGACCTGATATTTTCTGGTAGTTTGTTCCAGATATATGGAGCATAGAAACTGAACGCTGATTCTTCATGTTTAGTTCTGACTTTGGGAACACAGAGCAGACCTGCACCAGATGACCTGAGGGGTCTGGATGGTTCATACTGGACTAGAAGGTCTCTGATGGATTTTGGGCCTGAACCATTCTGTGCTTTATATGCTAGTAAGAGAATTTTAAAGTCTGTTCTCTGAGAGACAGGGAGCCAGTGTAGAGACCTCAGAACTGGGCTGATGTGGTCCAGTGTAGAGACCTCAGAACTGGACTGATGGGGTCCAGTATAGAGACCTCAGAACTGGACTGATGTGGTCCAGTGTAGAGACCTCAGAACTGGGACTGATGGGGTCCAGTATAGAGACCTCAGAACTGGACTGATGTGGTCCAGTGTAGAGACCTCAGAACTGGGCTGATGGGGTCCAGTATAGAGACCTCAGAACTGGACTGATGTGGTCCACTCTCTTGGTCTTAGTGAGGACTGGAGCTGCAGCATTCTGGATCAGCTGCAGTCGTCGAATAGACTTTTTAGGCAGACCACAGAAGATACTGTTCCAGTAGTCAACTCCACTAAAGATAAATGCATGGACAAGTTTTTCCAGGTCCTGCTGCGACATCAGTCCTTTAATCCTAGAAATGTTCTTGAGGTGATAGTAAGCTGACTTTGTAATTGTTTGTATGTGGTTTTTAAAGTTCAGGTCTGAATCCATGACAACACCCAAATTCCTGGCCTGGTCTGAGGTTTTTAACTGAAGTGACTGGAGCTGCATGCTGATTTTAAGACGCTCCTCCTTGGGTCCAAAAACGACTACCTCAGTTTTTTCTCTGTTTAACTGAAGAAAATTATGGCCCATCCATTCAGATATTTGCTCCATGCGTTTACCCAGTGCTTGTATGGAGCTATGGTCACCTGGGGACACTGAAATGTAGAGCTGTGTGTCATCTGCATAGTTATGGTAATCTATTTTGTTTTTTTCTATGATCTGAGCCAGTGGAAGCATGTAGATGTTGAACAGAAGGGGCCCCAGGATGGAGCCTTGGGGGACTCCACATGTAATTTTGGTCTGCTCAGATTTAAAGTTACCTATTGACACAAGATAATCCCTGCCCTTTAAGTAGGATGCAGACCAATCAAGAACTGTGCCAGATAGTCCCACCCAATTTAACAGTTGATCAAGTAATATATCATGGTGGACTGTGTGGAATGCAGCACTGAGGTCCAGTAAGACTAAAACTGAAGATCTGCCATGATCTGTGTTAAAGCGAATGTCATTAAATACTTTGAGCAGAGCTGTCTCAGTGCTGTGATGTGGTCTAAAACCTGAGAAAAGTCATAAAGAGGTGGAAATATCTGGGAAATAGCCTCCACGTCTGCATTCAATTCATCTTTTGGGCTGAAAGTTGGAAAGAAATTTGACTCTTTACTTATTAAAGGTGCAGGAGACTTTCGTGACCAATTTTTCATCAGATCTTTTAAACCTCAGTCATAGCCTGAGTATCACAAATCTGGAAGTCTTTCTGTCATTACTCACCTGAATCTCTTGCATTACGGTGAACAATTTTGAAGTGCCATCCACCAGAAACAAAACCATGTGTTTACATTCAGGAGATGACTCGGGCACCTTCGGAATTTTTTATCGCGACGTGCATTGTGGGAAACAGAGGTTTGTGCAGCTGCCTGCAGCGGCAGCGTGAGCCTACTGTTTTTTAAACAACTCTAACCCAAAGTTTTTTTCCACTGACAAAATAAAAACAAACCCAACATTTCCTGTATTTCACGCCCCGGCCTGTGTTCTCCACCTGATACTGATCAGAGTTCCAACATTACACTTGTCATTCTCAGTTTATTCACATCAGACAGTGTCAGAACATACTAGTACATTTCATTTATGTTCATTTATTCCATCGACAATCCAGACTTAGTGTTTTTACAGACATGTATGTTGAGGAAAAACACATTAAATCCTCTTTTAAAAAATGGTAATTTTGACTCAAAATAAATTCAGATATGTGACTTGTTTTGGGATTTTTTGTTTTAGATCATATGTGCACTGGGTTGTGTTTTTGTGTGTGTAAAACTCATGGAGTTGGATCAATGACAGTGAATAAAATGAACAAAAATGAATTAAAACCTACAAAATAATAATGTGGAAAAAAATAATCAAAACTTTTACATAAAATAAAGTAAAAGAATAAAATAAGCAACAAAATGAAAAAAACAACAACACCTAAACTAATGAATAACAAAAACAACAAGAATTAATAATGAATCCACACAGTAATAAATGTTGAAGAAAATCTCAAAACCTGGTTCACAGTTCACTGCAGTGAGTGTAGTAGAACACTACTGCACCCTCCTGCTGAAACCACCATCACCTTTTAATGAGGCTTTTATTTTGAAAACCATACTGCGTGTGTGTGTGTGTGTGTGTGTGTGTGTGTGTGTGTGTGTGTGTGTGTATGTGAGAGATGCAATCCGTTTGAGTGACTTGAAACATTATGAACAGCTGAGCATAAAACTCATAATTTACCATTTTTATTAAGGCTTTGATTTTGAAAAACTTTATTGTGTGCGTGTGTGTGTGTATGTGTGTGTGTTTGTGTGCATGTCTGTTTGTGTTTGTGTGTGTATATTTGTGTGTGTTTGTGTGTGTGTGTATGTTTAGGCATGTTTGTGTGTGTGTGTGTGTGTGTGTGTGTGTGTCTGTTTGTGTGTGTGTATGTTTGTGTGTATTTGTGTCTGTGTGTTTGTGTGTGTGTATTTGTGTGTGTGTGTGTTTGTGTGTGTGTGTGTGTGTGTACCATTCACATTTTTACCGTGTCTTCATTTTTTATACTACTTTTATCTATATATAATTTTTGACACACACACATACACACACACACACACACACACACACACACACACACACACATATATATATTTCTTATTTAATTTTCATATTTTTTCTGTATTGCTCAGATGTTGTGTGGAGAATTTGACAGTGAAGTTTCTTGTCATGTTTTTTTGTAGTGTAATTTCTGCATTTCACACATTCATCCCAGGGGCCAGACTGGACCCTTTGGTGGTCCAGACTGGACCCTTTGGTGGTCCAGACTGGACCCTTTGGTGGGCCGAACTGGACCCTTTGGTGGGCCGAACTGGACCCTTTGGTGGGCCGGATTTGGCCCCCGGGCCGCATGTTTGACACCTGTGTCCTACACTGATGGTTGGTTCAAAAATGAAAAGTTACTGCATCAGTTAGAAGGTTAAGGAAGCTGTTGCAGCTGAAACATTCATTCATATCGTCCATTTAATGAACCACTTCTGTGTCTAATGGAAGGGTCAGAACTGTGGGCTGAGTTCACAGGAAATTCAGTTCAAGTCAGTTTTATTTGCTGAGCCCTAAATCACAACAAGGTTTCCTCACAGGGCTTTACAGAATTAGTTGAGTATGAAAATAAACAACAAATACACAGTAGATGAAGTAAAAGGATAAATGAGTGTTCCTTCTATTCATCCACATGAGTCAGGAGTGTTGGGCTTTTCTGGAGCCTCTCATGTGGAGCACCTCCACTCACATCCACCCTGTTTACTGCTGCTCTTATTCTGCTTCTTATTTTTGTCCACTAAGTGTTTTGTGTAGCAAAAACAAAAGGTTCTATGATCACAGAAAGTGGCCCCAACAACGGGTTCACTGCACCCCGAGGTGGCGCTACAGTTCACAACGATGCAATTAGCTTAAAAACAATCTGTTATCCTCATAGCATAATTGTCTAACTCGTACACAAATGGACAAAAGTATGTGGACACATTGAATCCAGGTGTTTCTTTTCTAACAGGGGTCTGGGATACAAAACAATAATGACTAATGTCAGAATCTCCATAGGCTTACAGATAGAAGAAGTCAAAAATGGACATAGAACTTTGTGATTCCAAGGTCTGGAAGTTGTCCCTGGTCCACATGTTCTATGTCCACCAGAGGAGCTGGTGCCTTTACAGGTGTCACTGATGATCCAAAGCAGGAAGTTCTATGTCCACCACAGCTGTTTGAAAAAAGTTATGAACAAACTAAGAACGTTTTAGTCACTGATTACATGGATTTTATACTAAGGTCACAAAATGGAACATTAAAAACCCTCCTCTGCTAGTGTTTCCAATCCACATGTATTTAAGGTGGACAACTCAAATGAGCACATCTGTCCTTTTTCATTAAAGGTAGAATGGTGAATAAACGTGTTGGGACACCTGGAGGACCTGAGGAACCTGTGTTCACTCAGTTTTCATGGAAAACAAGCATTTTCAGCCATACTTCAATCCTCAAAGGAGGAGAATTAGTTGTGGAATGGAGGCAGATGATGTGGAACAGCATGAACCACCTTTAAGACTGAGGAGTGATGAGGAGTGAACATTCTGAGTCCACTCAGATAAAAGTCCATGAATGAGACACATCCTCATTTGAACCTGATACCGGACAACACTGACCACTGGACCAGAATCTAGAACATAAAAAATAAAATTAGAAAAAAGTGTATAAAATGCAAAAATTGCCTCAAAATTAAATCTACGTTCACAGATAAAATGATTCTATCAAATCAATGACAAGTCTGTAAATGAGACACATTCTCATTTGAACCTGAGGAGGACAATATTGGACACTTGAGCAAAATCTAGTCTGAAAGAATGAAAGGATGAAAAAGAAAACTGATCCACAAATGACACATTTTGCGTCCAAATGCCTCATCCACTCAAATCTAAACTGACTCAAATACACAAGTTTATCTGTGAGCCTCCTTCTCAGACCTGACTCTGGGACAGCCTTGGCCGTCTAAAAATGACACATTTGAACACTGAACTACTGTGAACAAACATTAAACTAAACTATTTCCATGACAGCCCTGTTCACACCAATCATTTCAAACTTTTACCAGGATCCAAATGCCTTACTGAGGCATCAACGGCAGAAAGGAAACATGTCTCAGTCCATTTCAGACCCCCTCCATGTATTTTCTGGGCATACATCTTTTTTGAGTGAATGTCACATGATCCAGGTCTGGCCCCTGATTGGCTCCTTGGACATAGAACTACCTGATCTGAAACCAGCTCCACTCAGGACATAGAACTAAATGTTTCTAGGTGTGAGTGTGTGTAGATGTTTAGCTTGGAGCTAAGAACTTTGGGACAGAAACTGAAATGAATTTAGAATGTCCTGATATGTTTAACTCCCCTTCTGCAAAAAGTGGACATAGAAGCAGTTGATTCTCAAGGGACGATCTATCAGTTTCTGTATTTAGAGCCAAATGCATACGTGTGAACATTAGAACCAAGTAATGAAGAAATGCACATTGCCATGTTAGCATCACAGTTTATTTACATTTGCATTCAAGCTATTTACATACAGTACATGCATTAACATTCCAGGCAGCAATATTTAAGCATCAAGTGTTTTCAGTGGAGCTGAGTTGGGTTTTATGCCTTAAACACATAAAATGTGTGATAAAGATTGGAATGAACATATTATTATAAAATAGATTCAGAATAAAAGCTGTGGCACATTGTGCTGTTTGTGCTGTACAACAATGTACATGCATGAATGTGTCAGGTTTGAACTATTTAAGATGGAATTCAAAAAAGAGGGACATCTTTGAAAAGCAAGAAAGTCACTAAAGTTTACTAATAATTGTGTCAAAGGAACATTAACTGTTAAAACAGTATGTAACTGGTTTGCATATTGTCTGTATATATTTAACCTCTTTAAATCCATGTTTTCCGGTTGCAGTCTCCTGTTACAATGAGCAGCAACAGCAGCCGACTAAAGGAATGAAACACTTGTAAGAACTTTAAAAGAATATAGATCTATAAACCTCAATATTTCCTTCAGACTAACAGAATCCTTTTCCTTTCAATAGCTCATGAGCTTGGTGATGAACACCACCAGATCTCCAAACTAAATGAATGCAGTTGTATATTTGTGGGTCAGTTGTATATTTGTGGGTCAGTTGTATATTTGTGGGTCAGTTGTATATTTGTGGGTCAGTTGTATATTTGTGGGTGAGTAAGGCTTAGGTTGACGACCTCCACATTAGTTTGAGGCAGACAGTGACTCTCAGACTGGATTAGATCCTCACATCGCTCATCGCTCTGCTCACCTCATTCATATCAGTAAACGTACTTGTGATCAGCAGTGGCGGCTGGTGAAACTGTTTTTGGGGGGGTGTATTGTACAAGTCAGTTTTCTGATGCACTATAACCACATATCACCACTAGGATACGCCAAAGAACATGCACCACTGTTTCAAAATATTAAGTTAAATTAAAATAAAAAAATACACAGTATGTGTTTTCAGTCATGGATTTTTATGCATGAATTTCAGCATTTTTCCATCAGTCTACTGTTAAACTCAGGCATGTTTCCACTGATAATATGGCCAATGCATGGCATTGAAAACATAGAAAATCAACATAAGGGCTAAAAGATGTGAACTTGACCACTGGAACCAGGCAGTAGTGATACCCACTGAGTCCTCCTGCTGCCTGTGAACATGATGGGAGTATGACCTACAGACCTGTTCGCTGATTCCACATCTGAGGAAGCGCTGGATTCTTTATTGGATGTGCTGTTTCCTCCTGTGGGTGGTCTTTAAGGCTCTCCTATCTCTTGTATTGGAGGGGGGTCTACTGCACAGGTGTCATTTATAAGGACAGTCTGTCATGGTAAAGGGAGAGCCTTGGGCGCAGGTTTTCGTGCCCTAAACAGTAAACATGTGACTTGACTGCTCACTAAACAGCCAAAAGTATCTTTAAACTACATGTGAATGCAGATCATACACAGCACTCACAGGCTGGATCATGTACAGCTCCTTTATTCATGGTTTTGTAAAATTATTAGATGTATGTGTTCCTATCGTCTTCCTCTTCATGTGAGATAGGTGGGGCGGCGCCCTAGCGCCCTCTATTGACGAGCCGCCACTGGTGGTCAGACTTTACACCACATTCATTAGGACTTGGATTCAGTTTGAGACACTGAACATCAGTTGAATGTCTAGTTACTGTTGTAACTGGTATTGTGGACAGATATCAGTTAGAATGGATATACGAAAAAAACTGAATACTACTGTGTCACACTGAAATAATTTACTGCTTAACACACAGTCTCACACACACACACACACACACACACAGTCAGTTTGGTTACATTCAAGACCGAACCTGAGACCTAATTTAATGAAGCCGTAACCTCAGCAGCAGAATATTCAACTGAAACGGAATCTGACGACTAACACTGACTTCAGCACTGACCTCTAGCAGTCTAACTGTTGGAACAAAATGTGTGTTGATGATGATCGATTAAACACAGCTGTCATGACAGTTCATGTAAACACATTCCCAGATGTATGAGAACTAGCTGGATGAAAACAGATTCAAACTGTGTGAGCCTCTGGATTACAACACAACCTGCAGGCTGTACCTGGGCCCAAACAACAGCCTCTGTATGACAGCAATGACATTAGATCGGTGTATTTCATCTTAATTGTAGTAGAAATCTCATTAAGGCACACATACCCCCCCCCCCCCCCCCATGCAGCACATTTCCTTATAATGTGAATGAGTTGTAGTGTAGGCCAGTGAGTACCATTCCATGACAGCCCTTTTCTGAAACAAAGCTGCCTTTTCTGTTCAACTGTTCAACTTGAAGGGTTTGCATACGTTACAGATGGTGCAGTGCTGAAAAGCTGGTTGTCAAAGGAGCTCTCTCTGCAGAAATCCTCACTTGTATCCAGTGTTTGTATTTTCTGTCTTTTTTCCTGCAGTGGATGGCTTTAGAAGTCTTTTCCCCTTAAACCTGCTGCAGTGTATTTGTTTCTGAGTCTCCATGTTGCTCCACAAACTATCCTCAGACCTGGACATATAAAGAAAATGGAGAGGTCGATGTTAATTGACTTTAATATTCAAACAAAATTCATTTACAAATATACTCTAAGTACAAAACATAAGAAAATTAAACATCATATTCTAGAGCCATCAAACTTTATTTATTACTCATTAAATCTGTGATTGTTACATTTAAATATACATTATTTCAAGCTTTTGTCTAAAGAGAAAAAGACATGTTTAATCTCAATCAATTACAGTTTTGTTTCCAATTAATTTGTTAATTTTTTTCTACCGATTGACAACTCTACCTTATTCACATAGTGCTGGTCAAGGAAGAATATTTGTTGGAAAAAAAAATATTTGTAGATGTCATGGGACTTGTTTGTTGATATATATATATATATATATATATATATATATATATACACATTTGTTACGCTGTTGTTAAGTGTGTTGTTATTACCTCCACCAGGAGGTATTGTGATCACTTTGCTTTGTGTGCGTGCGTGTTTGTTTGTTTGTCAGCACAATAACTAAAAAAGTTATGGACGGATTTTCATGACATTTTCAGGAAATGTTGATACTGGCACAAGGAAGAAATGATTAAATTTTGGAGGTGATCGAGGGGGGGCACAGGGGCCCACTGATCTGCCTTGGCGGAGGTCTGCGCTCTCTAAGTGCTTGTCTTGTTTCTATATAGATTTTTTTTATATATATCCTTTCACTTTTTTTGTGGTTGTTTCAGTTGGCTCTGGAAAAAAGGACAAGTTGTTTGTCATTTTCAGACATTTCTGTTTCACATTTAATTTTTTTTTTCACCTATTCAGATAATCCCTTCATGGATAGCTGCAGCTCCACAGGTCACCTGGACAGACGGTCGGACATTCGTAAACAACAGGAGGGATGGACTCCTGTTTACCTACACATGCACAGTTTATGAGTAGTAAATGAACTCTATGATGTCACCTACTGGTCTGTGAAATGGTTGTGAAACACAATACTAACGGCTACCTGAGCTAATTAGCAGACTAGCTGACAGATCATATAATTCAAAATGATTTAAAGCTAAAAGTGACTCCAGTTGTTGGACTGAAGTATTAACTTAACGACAGAGTCCTCTGATGGTTTTATTAGCCGAACTCCTTCAACACAACTATGACAGACCTGTATGCCAGGAACAAACATACGTTTTACTGAGTAAACAGGAGCTTTGAATGTGTGACCTGGCAGCAGAGCTAAGTCCAGCTCACAGAGGCCACTCCCTCAGTTATGCAGAACTTTTGCTTCTTAATCCAGTCTAAACAGATGAGTTCTATTAACCCCCCCCCCACACACACACAGTTGTCTCAGAGGGTAAATGAACTATACAGTTAAAACCCATTTTTGAACTAATGTAAACATGGGGGTCTATAGGGACAGGCTACTTCCCACAGGTTTGGATATTTGCACGTTGGCTTTACTTTTGGGTTCCAGATGATTCCATTTATCTGATGATTTTTGTTACCATTATTACATTACATTATTTTAAAGATTACAATTTTAACAATAAAACATGTTTTCTGCAGGGAATTATACATTTGTGATAAAACACATCAATACTGATGACAGTATACTGTATATAAAAACCATTAGTCGTATAAAAATCTGTACTTCATAGGTGACAAAAGCTCTACTCTTGGCATTGAACCATCCTTGGTAATGAAGTAGAGTTGAACAGTTGAATGAATATAGGTCATGAAATTCATGTTAAAAAGAAGTGAAAAAGTAGGCGGGGCTTATTAATACCCCCACCTGATCACATGACACTTTGCCCCTCCCGCTCACTGACACCCTGTCTGATACCCTGTCTACCCAGGGATTCATTTGGAGTCTTGACTTTTAATCTTCTCAAAAACTTTTCAAAAATTTGTAAAAATCCAAAAATTGAGAGAAAGGCAAATGTAAAGAATATATGTGTGAAATTTGAAAAGAATCAGGTGAATAATGTCTGAGACATGGGTGGGACAGACGTAATTCAACCTAAACCTGGTAAACCTGGTATATTTATGTACCCCTGCCCGCCCCAGAGGGATGGGCTATATAGATACACCAGGAATCAGGGCTATGGCCTCCAGTCTGCTCATCCCACCTGTCCTTTAGCAAACTATTACACCCATTAAACAGTTTTACCAACAGGCCAACATGATATCATGAATTGCATACAGATAACACGCCAATTAAAGCTAAATCTCTCTTTGTGTGTCATTAACAGGTACATCAGTACATATTTATTGATTACGTACTTGTCATCTAATGAACCAATCACAGCAAAGTTGAGTGTCCATCCATGAAATCCACTACGCAACCGATGACTACAAACAATGAAGTGCTGCATAGTGGTTGCAGGTGCTGAAGGGGACACGTCGTTCTTTCCAGACTGTGTATGTCAGGTTTCAGCTCTAATCTATACAGATCTGACAGGTTGTTTATTACGTCATGTCTGCACACTATGTTCCAAATAAGCCTTTTCAGTGTCTGTCCATTTAAATGCAGATAACATGCTGTGGCTGTGCCCCCCCCTTTCTGTCTGTGCCATGGATATTGTCAGGTATACAACCTGCAGGGGGGCCGGTGTGGGGTTCTGATTGGCTCTTGTGGTCCTGGACACTGGCTCAGGTTGGTGACTGTATCGGTGTGACATCATAAATACCCAGAAATCCAAAGGGCTCATTTCAGGCTCAGTTATGTGAAAAATTCTTTAACTTCCTTTGACGATAGAGCGCTGTGGTAACTTTTTGCCATTTTTGAGCCTCAGGGTGTGTTGAATAAATGAAAAGGACATGAAAACCTCATTTATCCAAATATGTCACTTTCAACGAAAACACAAACATAGGCTAAAAATAGCTCCTTCTGCAGTGATGGACTCAAAGTCCTGTTCCGTTCCTCACCCTCGGTGCTTGTGCAGTGCCGTCCATCAAGCTCTGTCTCAACAGACTGGTCACCACCTCCAGCTCCTGCTCAGCCTCGCGGACGTTTGGGTCCAGCTGGAGGACCTCCTGGAGATCACTGCTAGCTGATAGATAGTCCTGAGGTGAACAGAAACAAAACAATACTACTAGAATTCATCAGAAATCAGGCAATGAATACATGTATGAATTGTTGGGAGGTGGTGGCCGTCACCTTTAAGCCTTTATAAGCCAGGGCTCGTCTGTAGAAGGCTTTCTTATTGCTTGGCTCCAGTTGCAGTGCAGAGTCGCAGTCCTGTTTGGCCTCTGCAAAGCGGTTCAATCTGAGGAAGCAAATGGCTCTGGACAAAGTGGAGACAGTGTTAGGACACAGCTGTCAGCATCTACCTGTTATGCATTTGGAAATGTATCGTAGACTCTCAGATGGCGTCTACCAGTGGAGGAAAAAGGACTGAAATGCTTTACTTTATCACCACAGTGTAAAAATGCTGTGTTACATGGATAGGTCCTACATTTAGAACCTTACTTCAGTAAACTACCAGCATCAAAACTAAACTACAGGTGTCAAAAATAAAATGCAGAAGGGCCGGTGACAAATCAAAGCAGCATAAAGACACTTGATCAGGTGTTGAGCCACCACATGTCTCCAGAACACCTTCACTTTTTTACTCCCCATTTCCATTTTTAACCCTTGTATGGTGTTTGGGTCTGTGGGAGTGTTTTCATTTTTTATTAAAAGAAAAATGATGAGTAATTCTTTGTTTTTTTTTTAATGAATTTTTTCCTCATATTTTATGGAAAAGGATTAGGGCCACTGGAAAAAAAAGTTAAAATTAAGGTCCAATATATGTCTTATTATTATTCTGAGAAATAAGTCAGAATTCAGACTTTTTTTTTCTCAGAATAAAAATAAAAAATATATATTGGACCTTATTTTTTTTTTCCCAGTGGCCCTAATCCTCTTCTGTACATATCTTGATTATGTTACATTATATTAAAAAAAAAAACAAAAACAAGACAAAACTAAAAATGAGTAGCACTTTAATTCATAAATGTGATCTAGCAAAGGCAAAAGGTAAACATTAAATATATATGCTTTTTACGTTACTTGTAATTGGGATGAAGTAAACATCTGTTGAGTATTTTAACATAAAATTGTTTGATTATGCTGAATTAAAAACCCACAAATGCAGCGGGACCACCACACCCACGAACACTGGGCGAATAACAAAAATCTGAACACCACACAAGGGTTAAATGAGGATAATCAGAACTCTGCACTGAAGGGAGTCACTCACATGTTTTAAACTAGCTCAAATGCAGCATACATACATACATGAATGCAGCACTAAAATGAATCTGAAACATCAAATAATAGTAAAATAGTTACAGGGATAATTTTCCACAAAGCAAATACTGATTACAGCTATGCTTAAAATTAAGATTTAGAATGCACAAATTTGAACTTGTATTGTAGTGTGTTTATTTGTACTTTTATTGAAGGCTCTAGCTTTGGGTATTAGGTTCAGTTCACACTGGAATCTGACACATTTTACAAAAAAAAATTAAAATCAGAATAGAGCACTACGACTGTAGGTGTCATCACATTTACCATGTCAAATTATTATAAACAAAACACAAACAGAAACAAAATTCATTTTATGTGGTTTAAAATTCAATAAATGTTTATTTTCACAAGGTGTCTGTGCACAATTAAAGTATCATTAGATTATTATTATTAAATGGACACTACACTGCTGCTACCCCCATCTGAAAGCTGGGTAATTGTGCTGCTGCTTAACTTGGATAGGATGCTCTTTTAAAAAAGATTATTTTTAAAATCACCGCTTTAGTGCGTGATCATGACTGGTTCACAATGAAATTTGGAAAAAAAAAGTCACATCTGAGCAATAAATCCAGATTTGAGCACAATGACTGACAAGCTTGAGCCTAACACGTCGGTGGTGTTGAGCTGGGTGAGATCTGGTGACTGTGAACCCACACAATGTAATTTACATCATTTCCATCCTCATGCAAAAGCAATCCAGTTGGATCTGAGTAGAACCCACTCACACTGGTCATCATCTGTTCTCTGAGAAGAGATACAGTCAAACATTAAAGACCAAAACTACAAGACTATCGCCCACATGCAGGTAAATCCACCTCAGACTGCACTTTAGACATTATATTACACTGTATGGAGTATGTTTTACATTATTGTGTTATATTGTGGTCTACTGTGTGTTTAATGGTGTTGGTGTTTTAATGCGCACCTTTTAATTGGTTATATTGCCTTTTTTACATTGTACATGTTTGCTGTTATTACTAGATTTGCTCAATATTGTTTCATTATTTTAAAAACAATGACAATAAAGAGCTGTCTGTGTGTGTGTCTGCCTTTCTTTCTATAAATATAATGTTGTAGGAAAGAAAACACATTACTCAGATTTGCAGAAAGTAGAGCATTTGCATGAATTCCACCACTGACACCTCTATCAGGTTTTCTGCATTTGCAGGCACACATAGACACAGATATACTGACAGACTGAAGTCATCTTCATGGGTAAAGTGGTATTCAACCCCTGCAGATTTAGCAAACTGCTGTGAACAGCAGACGTTGATGATATGGTGCCCTCTACTGACACTCCTGTAGTATCACACTTAAATAAGTCATCAGCCACTTTTACAGTTTGAGACTTAGGATACAAAACTGAAATTTGGATGTGTCATCAAAAATGAATTAGGAGAGGTGATGAAGTGGAGAAGCAGTAGATCAAACAGATGTTGATGCTGAATAAAACACATTTGAGATCCAGTGTAACTGCTCCTGTTGGTGTTTGATGCATACCTGTTTGTGAAGACAGCACACTCATTTGGTTTAATGGTCAGACTCTGGGTGTACTTTTCAAGCGCCTCCTGAAACTGGCCTTTCTTCACCAGATCGTTGCCTTCTTGTTTCAGTAAAGTGAAGTGAGCCTCTTGTCTTCTAGCTGTTGATATAAAACTTACATTTAGTCCAAGCAGCTTCCTCCTGACTGATCCAAATAAATGTGGATATTGCTTTAAATCAGACTGAAACGCTGCTTTTTGTTCAGTAACTGGAGCACAGTTGGCTGTGTCAGTGGACGTTATGGATATGTTCTACGGGTTGGGCCTGACTGTACACAAAGTGCTTCTGAAGATGTTTAGCATCCAGAGTTTTCCATGTGGATCAATAAATGCAACTGGCAGTCAGCAGGACCAGGCTGAATGGGCCAGAGAGGATGAGTGTGCTTACTGAGCACTGTTTTCACACTGCTGACACAGCCACTATTAGTGATGGGAAGTCCCATTCTTTAACTAACTCCATCCTTTTGGTTTGTTCACCTGCAGCAAAATTGATTCATTTGAGTCACCGATTTAAAAATAAATAAATAAATAAAATTACCACTGTTAAGTTGAACCCACATCATCGTGTTTGGAGAGCTAACTGTAATGTCACTGAGCTTCTTACGCTGCCTTAGAAATGGAAGGTCTCACAGACAGGAGTCGAACATTCAATCTCTTTTCATTTTTTTTTTTTTTTTTTTTTAAATCTATGACCAATCTAGTTTGCAAATTACAAAACTTACTAAAGATTTCCCACTAGTATATCAATATAGTACTGTACACAAAATAGTACTTTGTGTACAGTACAACATTGACATACTAGTGGTACAAAACACAAAGAAAAATGAATTAAACAGAGTACAAAGTTGCTTTGAGCAGCATAAAAAAACACTTTAGATATAATTACAATAAAAATAATAAAATAAAATTAACAATTTCACAGATAACGGTAAAATTCCTGACGATTAGTATTACTGTTTAAATTGTAATTATAATGATAACTGTGTTTGATTACCGCACTTTGAAAAGTCAAGGTACTGCACATTTCCTGGAGAAGCATCTATCTATCTATCTATCTATCTATCTATCTATCTATCTATCTATCTATCTATCTATCTATCTATCTATCTATCTATCTATCTATCTATCTATCTATCTATCTATCTATCTATCTATCTATCTATCTCAAGTCAAGGATGGAAAGAGCAGGGATCAAAAACCTGCAGACTGAGATAAAGCTGATTAAACTGTGAAAAGCAGAACACCACAGATGACAACACAAGAGGAAAGAACAAGTAAGGAGTTGGTTTTACACAACCCTTACAGCTTTGTCAAAGGCCTTCTCACCAGCGAGAAGAGTGGGAACTTCAATGTGGCATTACAAAGTCTGGAAGAACTCCTTAGGAAGACCTACTCTGATGACCGGAAGCACAAACTAGCCACCATCCTGGATGACATGCCACCGATTCACCCACCGGAGCACCAGATGGGCACGACATTGTGAGTGATTCCTAAGGCATGAACAAAGAGCGGGAGGAATCCTGACCCCTAAAGAAAAAACTCCTCATCCATGAGCCAGTTTCACCAGATCAGCCTTCTGAATGTAGAGGGAAAGATCTTTGGCATGGTGGCCCAAAGACTTTCTACATTCCTGCAAAGGAACAACTTCGTGGACACCTCAGTGCAGAAGGCATGGATCCAAGGCTTCTCAGGCTGCCTGGAGCATGCAAGCATCATCTGGCACCAGATTCAACTGCAAAAGAAAGAGGACAGATCTGCATGTGGTCTTCCTACACCTCGCCAATGCCTTTGGATCGATTCCTCACAACGTCCTGTGGACAGCTTTCGATTTCTGCAGTGTATCAAACCATATCACAGAGCTGGTCAAGACCTTTTAGAAGTCAACTATAATGAACTCAGTACAAACAAAATAGCCACCAGTTTATTATGGCTGAAGCAATCTTATTATGATTAGGGTAAGAAGGAAGGTAAACTTCTAGCACTGGAGAATTAAGAAAGTCCAGACTAAAAGAAAAGGTAGGAGTGTTAAGTTCTTTCTTCAAAACAGTTTGCACCAAAGAAGACACTTCCGTGATCCAAGACACCAGGGTTTACCAGTACAACGAGGCAGTAGTGGACGTTACAGTTAATGTGAGTGAAATTCTGAAGAAACTGAGCAACCTGAAGCCCAACAAAGCACCAGGACCAGATGAAGTCCACCCAGAACTACTACTAGAAGCCAAAAATACACTATTCAGACCACTCCTGATCATTTTCAACAAAACACTAAAAGAAGGAGAGATTCCAGAGGAATGGAAGAAGGCTCAGATATTCCCAATACTTAAAAATGGAAGTAAACACCTGCCATTGAATTACTGCCCTGTAAGTCTGACATCAGTAGTCTGCCAGATTTGATCAGACTTGAGTTTCCACACCCACTGTCAGAAGGTTGCAGCATCAGCAAACAAGCATGTGGGGATTTGCCAACTGAATTTCACATATTTTGACAAGGACATTTTCTTGCTGCTGTACAAAAGTCTCATATGTCCAAAATTAGAATATTCGTCATCAGTGAGGTCGCCTCGATACATGAGAGACATTGAGGAAGTAGAAGCAGAGCCGAGGCGGGTTCCAAGACCTAACATATGAAGAGCGACTGAAAGAGCTTGACCTCCCAACCCTCGCAATGTGTCTGAAGAGGGGGGACATGATTCAAGTCTACAAATATATTCATGGGGAATATCACATAGACCACAGGCAGATGTTACCATTTAAGCAGAACACAAGAACCAAGTAACCTGAATACTGAAGAACTGACAGAGGCACCTAAACATATGAACACCTGGCCCAGACAGTTCACCTATAGAAATATACAAAACATTCTCAGGGAAACCGCTGCTCCAGCCTCTTGAAGTGTTTAACAAACCCTATGAGAAAGGCAGTCTTCCAGAATCACTGAGATCAGCAGTTATTTCAATTCTTTTAAATTCTGGCAAGTCTGCCACAGAAATGGGTTCATATCACCCATATCGTTTATATCATGACACCAAAACACTCTGTAAAGCCTTGGCCACAAGGACTGAATCACACATTCCCACTTGAATTGCCGATGATCAGAATGGATTTGTGCTTGGTAGGCAAGCATATCATAACACACAGAGGTTACTAAACATATTCAACTGGTAAGGTCTCTGCCACCACACCTTACATTTGATACAAAAAAATCATCACTGTCACATTGGACTTATTATACATATGTATAAAATATAACAGGACTTGTGGCCAGTTATTATCTGAACCCCATCCTCACTAGGGTCATGAGGGTTGCTGGAGCCTATCCCAGCTACTCATGGGCAAAGGCAGGGTTCACCCTGGACATGTCTCCAGTTCATCACAGGCTGAACATACAGAGACAAACAATCACTCTCACATTCACACCTATGGGTGATTTAGATTAACCAATTAAACTATCAGTGCATGTCTTTGGATGGTGGGAGGAGCCAGGAGTATCCAGAGAGAACCCACGCAAACACGGGGAGAACATGCAAACTCCACACAGACTCCACCCACATCCACTGGTGTTGGAATTGAACCCAGCTCTTGCTGTGAGGCACCAGTGTTATCCACTGCACCACTGTGTCGTCCTATTAAAGATAAAAATTTAACTTGAGTCTTGCTCCATCTTCCTTGTTTTTTTTTCCATATTTACTGTAAAATACATAAATACATAATGCTAAAACTGATGGTGAATTTAATCATTTCAGCATCCCAACATCAGCATATACTGTCACCATGGTGATTAGATCTGTTCTGTTTTTGTGTGTGCATGTTATATTTACACCCTGTTTTGCATATATAAGCAAAGGGGACTGTTGTATGATACAGCTGCATACAGAACGACATGTTTAGTATAGAAATGCAGATATTTAGATTTAAATATAAGAGGGACATAGAATGTGTGTGCAGCAGCAGCAGCAGCAGCAGCAGCAGCATATAGGAAACCTGACCTGGATTGTTCCATTACAGCAGCACTACACTGTGTGGATCGCCTTCCTTCCTGCATTATAGATGGTTCAAAAACACACACACACACACACACACACACACGCACACGCACACGCACACACACACACACACACACACACACACTATCTCTCAGCAAGAGTGCCTTCACCACCACTTGACTTGTACACACAGAATCTCACAGAATCTCTTACTGACCGACTTTTAGCTTAAGAGTTTCATAATTTAAGGGGATTATCTCAAATAATGTATGGTGATTCCCACGTGCAAATATGAAGGCAAAATGTAAAAAGTATCCTGTGCTGTGGCAGATGTAAATGTCTGGTAAAGACCAAGGTTCTAATAGTTTTGGATTTTTCATTATAGTTTAGTTTTATTTAGTTTTCTTTTTTTTCTCTAATTCAGTTCTTCAGTTTTTATTAGTTTTTGTTATTTTCTAAATGCTTAGTTTTAGTTTAGTTTTAGTTTAGTCGTCTCTTTTCTCTTCTTCTCTGTCGTCGTATTCACATAAATCCCAGACAGGACTCTGCTGCTTTCTCCCAACTTTAGTCTCCATGTTTCCAGGTAGAGTGGGGACCAGAAGACGACTGGAAACCACAAGTGACGGACCCTTAAATATCATATGGTGCCAGCAGAGAAAATTGCTAGAGCGAAATAAATCGATTTCATATCAATCCAACATTGACAAAGATGAAAACGAAGGGAATTTTATCCATAATTTTTATCCGTTTTAGTTAGTTTTGTAAACACACAATACAGTTTCAGTTAGTTATCATTTTTTTCTTTTAATTATAGTTTTTATTTATTTCAGTTAATGAAAATGTTTTAACAATTCTAGTTTTCATCATTTCGTTAGTTTTCATTAACAATAATAACCTCGGTAAAGACAGATGAGTGCATGTGTTTTTGTGTATAATATTGTGGGGGTCTACTTGGACTATGTCTGTGCACCTCTGTGGTTGTCATTAGCATGAACTTGCTAACTAAGCTCAGAGGAACATATATACCAGACCTTCCTCCTGCGCAGCCCTGGCAGCTCGGGCCTTGGCCTGCTCGATGCTCACGGGCTTCTCTCGGTGTTGCTGCTGCACAGACAGTGGGACAACGGGGATCTCTGGAAGCTTCTCCCTCCACTGGGTCCCGTCCTGTTCAATCAACAGCTTGGTGATCCTGGGAGAGGGCAAAGAGGCACACTAAGACATGTGAGCATAACAACGACAACATACTGTTTTAAAGACATTAATCTGGCATAGGATTTGTTGGAGGGTATGCTGTAACTGTAGTAGTTAGAGGGCAAGGTGAAAAGTCTGACCCACTCAACCACCAGTGATATAACTGGCTCTGATAGAAAAATTGTAATTTTTCCAACCACTTCCACATTTTTTTGGACTGTCTGGTTATAAGACCTTACTGGGAAGAGATCCAAAAACACATACAAAATCCTACTACGTAATACACATTCTGTGTCCCATCGATGTTGCAGCACAGGAGGGTGTTTGTACAGGTTTTCCTCAGCCTTCACAGACCCGCTCACCACCAAACTCTCCAAATGAACAGAAACATTACCTGACTATCTACTGGGCATAATTTTATGTCCACATTCAAATGTTGTGAGGTATGCTGGGAGATTTTAGCCTCTCTCTACTTTGAATTCTTCATCCCTGCTGCCATTCTCCATTTTCAGAAGTGGTTCTGCTGCCGTTCATGACATCTCTACTGCTAGCAGACGGTGCTCCAGTGTGAAGGCTGCAGTTCACTACTGCTGAATGAATGTAATCATGTTTGACAGACCAAACACATACATGCTTTTCCCTTCATGCCTCACATGTTGGCTCAAATTATTACCTGCACAATGCAGGATTAAATGACAGTTTACAAATGGATAGTGGTGGCAGACAAGTTCTACTTATCATCCTATTGTACAATGACACCACGGGTACAATGCCACTAGTGTATTTAATGTAAACATTCTGCTTAAATGTGAAACCATGAATTTGGACAATCGACCGGTTGAGTCATGGAACATTAAAGACAAAAAATTACTGGCTATACTGTTGGCAGCCAGTAAGAAATCTGTTAGGAGGAAATGGTTCAAAGTAGAACCACCTACCACAGATGAATGGAGTGGAACTGTCTATGAGATTTATGTAATGGAGAAGATATCCTTTTCCCTCAGAGCTGAAAAAGAAAAAAATTATAATATCTGGTCCAAATGGACTTAGTATGTAAAACCAATCTGATCTAATTTCATTTGATTGTATTTGTGCTTTGTGTGAATTTATCTGCTTTTATGTGAAGTTGGGATTGTATGAGGTGGTGCGCCCCCCTCTTCTGTTTTGTTGTATTATTTTTACCTCCACCAGGAGGTATTGTGATCACTTTGCTTTGTGTGCGTGTTTGTGTGTTTGTTTGTTAGCAAGATAACTCAAAAAGTTATTGACGGAGTTTCATGAAATTTTCAGGAAATGTTGATACTGGCACAAGGAAGAAATGATTAAATTTTGGTGGTGATTGGGGGGGGGGCACGGGGGCCCACTGATCTGCCTTGGTGGAGGTCTGCGCTCTCCGAGTGCTTTTCTTGTTTCAGCTGAAATTAATGGTCCATAAAAAGAAATTCTAGAAGGGCAATATGGATGTAATCATGGAAACTTTCTGTATCCATCCTATTGTATTTTCTTGAATGATTAAGGCTGTTATTAATATTTGTGATGGACATTTGCCTTTCCAATAAAAAAGATAACTTAAAAAAAAAAAAAAACCTGTAATTTTATCTGAACTGCCTTGGCAAACATTGAATGATTTTGCAAGTTTTATTTTAAACATTGAGCACCTTACCTGTTTTTTATTGTATTAACCTACATTTAGTATTGAATTAAATAAACTGTGTGTACGTATGTGATGAAGGGGCCAGAGCCTTGGCTCCATACGGCCCTGGCTCCCACACACACTCAAAGAGACAAAGTGACAACATAGTGCAAACATAAAACAAGAAAAAAATAATGACATGTTAAAACCCTACCGTTGACACACAGATTTCTCAGATCGGTGAGAAATTGAAAATTAATAGCAAAATTTGCTCAGTCAGTCAAGATTTGGGTTTTACACTTCAGGATTTTAATTGAAGGCACACACTTCTGTTAGTTGAAGGATTCCAGCATGTTTAGTCTTCCACATGGGCCCCATTCCTTGCCACGCAAATTTGTGCCCTCCTCTACATATATGCGACAGCATGCCTAATCCTGCCTCAGGAGTTGAACTGCAGCTGTGATGATGCAATGAATGACGTATGCTGACTGAAATGTTTCAGATTTCAAATGGTCAGCTCAAAACAAGCTTAAAGAATCCTCATTAACAGCATTAATCCCTTCTGTTTGGCCTGACAGACTCAAATCTGTCAAATCTTTGTATTGATGGCAGGGGGTTCACATGTCATTATTTCTTTCCTGTTTTATGTATGCACGTAAAAGACCAATGGAACTGGTCATCCATGGTGACAGATCTCATATGACCCCTTACACTTCCGTGCACAAAAGACTTTTATTTTGCACAATTCAAATTAGCGTTGTTCACTGAAGCATGAAAACTGACCCAGGACACTGGTGTCAATCAAGGGAGAATTCCATGGACAATAAACACATATGAGCAGATTTTCAAAATGTCTTCACATTTTGGTTTTATGTTGTTTTTTCTGAGAGTCTACTTTTCTCTGATACACTCTGTATATGGAGGCGCTGAGATGTAACTAATTTATCCCCCGGCCCCCCGAAGGATAGGCAAGGGGTATTGTATTTGGTTCGGTTTGTTTGTTTGTTAAGAATAGATGTGATTACATTTTTGAACAAGAAAAGCACTTGGAGAGCGCAGACCTCCGCCAAGGCCGATCAGTGGGGCCCCCCATGGACCCCCCCACCCCTCATCCCCAATCACCACCAAAATGTAATCATTTCTTCCTTGTGCCAGTATCAACATTTCATGAAAATTTCATGAAAATCCGTCTATAACTTTTTGAGTTATCTTGCAAACAAACAAACAAACAAACATGCATGCACACAAACACAAAAAGCAAAGCAATCACAACACCTCCTGGCGGAGGTAAAAAGTGGGTCAAAGTTCAAATTTTTTATGAATTTTTAAAATCGTTTTTTCCCCATTTACTTACAATGGGTGAAATTTGCCTGTGCAGTCTATGTCTAAGCTGACATCAGCACACACATAGACATGATGACATCAGCTGGATCGATGTCAAAATAAGATACAATATGTGCAAGGGGCGGGGTTTATTGTGCCTGACTCCACTAGTTTTCGTTTGAATTTCATGTGATTATACACTAATAAAAATATAAATATATTCATATTGTACTCAATTTCTTCAATGATCTAAATCCCCCTGAATCTTATATACTAAAACTTTAACCCTAATATGCTCTATTTCCTTCCAATCAAACTGAAAACTACAGCAGATGAAACTGGGTGAATTTTAATCAGTTGGAACCAAGGTTATTATCGCTAACGAAAACTAACAAAATGACCAAAACTAGACTTGTAAAAACGTTTTTGTTAATTGGAATAAATAAAAACTATAATTAAAAGAAAAAAACGATAACTAACTGAAACTGTATTGTGTGTTTACAAAACTAACTAAAACAAATAAAAATTATGGATAAAATTCCCTTCGTTTTTGTCTTTGTCAGTGTCAGATTGATACGAAATCGATTTATTTCCCTCAAACAATTTTCTCTGCTGGCACCATATGATATTTAAGGCTCCGTCACTTGTGTTCACTTGTGGTTTCCAGTCGTCTTCTGGTCCCCACTCTACCTGGAAACATGGAGACTAAAGTTGGGAGAAAGCAGCAGAGTCCTGTCTGGGATTTATTTGAATACAACGACGGAGAAGAAGAGAAAAGATATAAAAAAAAACTAAAACTAAACTAAAACTAAGCATTTAGAAAAAAATGAAAACTAATAAAAACTATCAAACCTGCTCTAAAACCTAATTAAAACTAACTGAATTAGAGAAAAAAAAGTCCAAACTAAATAAAACTAAACTATAATGAAAAATCCAAAACTATTCGAACCTTGGTTGGAACAAGCCTCAACTTGAGTGGTAAGGACAATTTAACCTCTTTAACTCCTCCTCAGCTAATGGAGCTAAAGTGTGCAAGCTCACAAAGATGACACACAATGACTTTGAACATATCGATCATGTAGAAAAAAAGCAGAGAATTAAATCTGTTTGATGCTAAGCTACTTGACATTTTAATTTGTACATAGTTAGTCTACTTTACAGCAGCTGCTGACTATAATGTAATATGCGTTTTCCAGTGTGTGTGTGTGCAGTTTGACGCAGACCTGTGGACGCTGTCGTGAGCCGCCTGCACCCCGGTGTCTATCTGCAGGACCGTCTTGTAATCCACGTATGCCTTCCGGTAACGTTCCAGTGACTCATAGGCCATAGCTCTACGCAACAGGGGCTTCAAGGAGTAGGGCTGCAGCTCCAAAGCCCTAAGAGGATCAGACGCAGAGGATCAAACACTGCTCACCTGCAAAGTGTGTCACACATGGAGCTCTGCTGACATGTACGGAGCTCTTCATTCATGTACACAAACAGCCGTCTGCTACATGCACGCTGGGTTCAACGTAGCCTCATCCTAGTTAAGGGTGTAAGAAAATATCAGTTCTGCAATATATCGCGATATTTCATTTCACAATACTGTATCGATATTAAAAAGTACTGTATGGATATTTTTAGGCATTTATTCAAATGCAGATATCGTGGAGGTTCATTTTTGTTTTTCTTTTTTGTTTATATTTTATTTATTATTATTTAACACTCTTTTATTAAATAATGTTAGTTCTTTTGTTGGGATTGAACTCAAATCCTGTTCTGATGTTAGTTCTGAACTAATAGAATCTGAACATTTGAACAGGATCTGAAACTGGAATGTCTGTAAAACAGAATTGCAGTTTGAACACAGGAACATTTTGTGATATAGCATTAGATTCTGCTGTGATCAAATAAAATGTGTTTAGCATTGGTGCATATTTCTGGTGTAATTCAATTCTTCCAGGAAATAATATTTTATAAAAGAAACAAAACCAATAAAAAATTGCCTTTTTAACATTATCATAATATATTGCATGGTGATCCTAGTATTGTGATTTGTATCGTATTGCCAGATTCTTGCCGATACACAGTCCTAGTCCTAGTCTCCTTTTTTCTGTCTTTCTCTGTCTGTGTGATTTTTGTGTTGAGTCTGACTCAACACTAACACTATCTTGCTCTTGTTCTTTTTTAAATACATTGTTTGTCCATTATTCCTGTTTGTCTGAATTTCTATGCACACCACACCTGTTGTCTGTCTCTTTGTCATAAAGGGGTCTGGGATATAGATTTGACCTGAAGATGTTAGATACACCTAGAAAAAAATCTGAATTTTTGTGGATGAGTGAACAACAAACACGTATGAATAGGATTGTGAATATGAACTGGATTGTCAGTTTAGATACTGGACAGTCAAACCTTTCATACCTGGACCCTATGAACCACCTTAACCCTTTCATGCATACTGGTCACTCCAGTGGACAGTTATTCTCCAGCTGTTCTCTTGGATATTCACAGGTTTTGTTGTTTTAGTTCCATATCAGCCAACACAGTGGATACGCATGCACCATCCCATAAACTGACATTCAGACCATTACTGTAACTTTTCTTTTCTTGATAAACCTGATCTGCACTAACATATTTGGGTGTAAATCAATTGCTAATTGTTACTAGACTGTAATTAACAGGTTTTTTTAAACAAAAAGGTTTTTTTCATATTATTTGAGTGAATAATAACTAGCAGAAAATGTGAGAAAACATCAAATCAGCTGCATTAAAAATGTTTTTTTATTTCATAGTTTTCACACAGTATATCAGTAAATACATGTTTCTTTGCTTCAAAAATTAAATTAATTAAATGGTGTCCAGCTAAGTGGACATTTTTGTAACTCCATGAAAAATAGGATCATAAAAAAATTTCAATCACATTGTTTTTTTCATGCCTAGAGTTGACTAAAAACACTCAGGGAAAAAATTTTGATTAATGTTCTCATAATTCATACATGAAAGGGTTAAACTGTAGCAGACAATGTCTTATACTGAGTGAGGATTTATGTACTGAAATGAGGATGGAATCCTAACGGGTAGTCAGCAGGTAGTGTGTATTCCCTGGATCATGTTCCCAGGCCATTTTAAACCTGTCTAGAGGTGCACAGGAATCCTTCTGTCCAGTGATGACACATGCCTTCAGACAGTGGATTTAATGAAAAAAGTGTGTGTTGAGTTTACAGGAGGTTTCCCAGGTGTCCGGTTATTAGGGCACACCTCGGATAAACCTTCTTTACCCTGTATGCTGCAATTTTTCCTCACTGTGCATTCTTCTTGAAATTAAAAAAAGACAGAGCATCTTTTTTTTTTCTTTTTTATAAAACTGAACTTCTGCAGACACACACAGAGCTGACACTCCACACACATACTTGGTACAGTCCTGTATGCAGTCTGTGCTGTTTCCATCTTTCAGATAACAGGCAGCTCTGTTGGAGTACAGGATGCACAGGTCTTCTGGATTATCAATGCCTGCAGGGAGACAGAAAAAAGCACTCATCTGAAGACCAGAGGGAAGTGACCTTTGATCTGAATGTAGTTCCACAGTGTGTAGACAGGTTAGTATTAGTGGACAGAGGGCATCTGACTCCATTTGCTTACTGTGGTCAAAAATGTTTTGTGGTTTAGGTACAAGAGGGTAGAAACAGCTTGATTTAAAGTAGTTAAGACTGTCCACAGATGCTGAGAGTGTGAATGAGAGACAAATGATGGATGTGTAATCAATCTGTCTGCTCGAGCAATTTTCTACACTGTCCTTCCTCCACTGAGACATCACATCAGTTCCACATTTGATGTCAGCCACTGACCGCTCAGTGCCCAGACTGCACCACAGCTACATGTGGATCTACAGCCATGACTGGTCTGGTTATTTATAATAAAACTGTGTATGAAAACATAAGGGACAGCGGCTCCTATGAGCACTAGGGGTCGCTGTCCGGTCTGGTGTTTCACAGATGGAGCCGTGCTGATTAGTCCCTGATGAGTTCCACCTGTCTCATGTGGCCCACCTATTCAAGCAGCACAATGTGGATGTTCAGCCTCTGCTCGCTCTCTCCCTGGTCTGCGCCCTACCCTGGTCTGGTCTGGTCCACCTGGTCCTGCTCCTCTCGACTGGCTTTGTCTGTTCTTTTGTTTTGTTTGATTTTATTGGTGTCTTAGTTTAATGCATTACTGTTGACCTTTGTGCTACCTTGTCTGTCTCTATCTCTGTACAGTTTATGACAGGGGTATTCAAATCTGGTCCTCGAGGGCCGGTATCCTGCATGTTCCCTCTTCCATCACACCTGGAAGCCATTCCATCATTATCAGGCTTCTGCAGAGCTGGACGATGAGCTGATCATTAATTGAACCAGGTGTGGTGGAAGAGGGAACTATCTAAAACATGCAAGAACCAGATTTGAATACCCTGATCTACGAGCTGGGATGGGACAGATTTAACAGTTGTACTGGATCTCTTTAAGTGACTTATGGTATTAGGTGTACGGTCCAGAGCTGCAGGGAAAGTTATTACTCTTTCTTGTGTGAAGATTGAGAATGATATTCAATCTGATCATAAAAGCCTCATGCAGCAGCACATGATCTGAGTCTACAGTAAAACTACCAGAGTTGTAGGCCTACCCACCAGAGCTGGGCAACAAAACTACAGTTGTTGTTTTTACCTTGTTGAATAAGAGCTCAAAAATGTACAATTTTTTTATTTTACAAAGAATCAAAATGAGTATGTCACAAAATCAGAGACTACGAATGATTTTTTGTCTTGCTGTGTCTTTTGCATTCTGTTTGTCCTGCTGCATCATTTGACATTTTCATCTTGCTGCATCTTTTCCATACTGTTGAGTCTGTTACAACATATTTGTCTCGTACCTTTGGTGTTGTTTTGATCTCCTTGCTTTTTTGTGTTTTAATCTTTTGGCATCTTCTAACGCATTTTCATTGTGTTACATCTTTTGCATCTTAGGCCCAGTTTACACAACAACGCTCTCGAGTGAAAACGACAAAATATTTTATTAGACGTTTCTTTCATTTAGATGGCAACAGCGTTTTTGGGGTTGAAAATGCAAAAAAGTGAGATCACCTTCCAGAGTGGAAATCTTAAAAACGCTCCACTCTCACATCACCATTTAAAGGGTTGAACACACAAAACTGTGTTTTCTCATCATGTAAAATTTACATCATAGGAACGCACCAGTACAGGAAAAAAAAAACATGTCGGATTATTTCCCAGCGACGGACCTTTAAGTGGTGTTAAGTAATAACTCCACCTTGTCTGTCCAGACTGTGCGTTGCTTCACCATGTTCTGTTTCCTGTTCTGTGATTGTATTTCGTGCTAGGAGAGAACAGGAAGAGAAGTAGAAAGGTTCTATGCAGGTTCTTGGTCTTGGTGGTGGTGATGCTACATGGCGTGCATACCACATCAATAAACAGGAAATTTCACACACTTTTGCGTGTCCATCTGCATGCAGATTTTCCCCCCACAACACTAAACATCTAAATGCAGAATTAAAAGAGAGAATGCAACACCACTTTTAGGTTTTTGGTTCAGATTGTTACCGTCTAAACGTAGCCTAATTGTGTCTTTCACTGCATTTTTTTGTCATTTTTTTTGTCATGAATTTAACTATTTGTTTTTGGTGTGGATGTGTCACTGAAATTTCTACTCTGTGTAACTTCTGCTGCTGCTGTCTTGCCCAGGACACTTATATTTTTGTCCTGTTGTGATTTTATGAGGTTTTTGTCTTGTATCTTGTCTTGAATTTTCATCTTGTGTCTTATACTAATACTTAAAAAACACAAACAACTGTCATGTTTCTCCAACTTTCACTTAGAACCAAAAATCACCCTATAGTTCAAAAAGATTGGACATTTGTGATAATTACTGAAATTGACTGATATGAACATTTTTAACATGATAACACGCTAGCCTTCACAAATCATCTATGATATCTCACGTTTTATATGGTTTTCAGTTCCCTTCATATCAAAGAGGGGACCTGCATTTTCTACTTTAATTCTAAAATTGGAATAAAAAATTTGGCAGTGTTCTGTGCATTAGTGTAATGTATTCATAACCGACATGGGATACACCGGACAACTGAGCCAAATGACAGAGTCACTTTGTATCTGATACTCTTACGAAGCCTAATACACAGATGCTAGTAGAGGCTTTCTGCCGGTCTGTGCATGTGCCACCCATCTGTTGTTGTTAGTTCAACATTAGTCACTTGTTTTCCTACAGAAGTTGCTTTGGAGGCGGAGGCTATGCAGAGTGAGAGGAAGACAGTGTAAAATAAGTAGAAGAAACAGCCATGTCTAGTAATAATGTGTTTAGTGTGGCAATGCATTTCAAATGTTCATTGATTTCTGCTTTTTTCACTGCAATTAATTGATTGTTTAGGGATTAAATATGATACTTTTAATAGAAAACAGTCATATTATCCACAACAGGTCACCCTAATCCTGCCATTTGTCATAAGATCTGATGGGGCATGCATCTGGTTGATAATGTCACATCAGGTCATGCTGGGGATTTGGTTCTTTCTTTACACAGCATTCAGAACACAAGTACTAGGGCATGGTGACATGGTCAGAAATGGAATCACAGTATAAATGTTCTTATCAGTCAATATTGATTATCAGCATAAAAGTTGAATTATTGTTTCTTTCCACTTTAAGGGATGATTAACAGTTCTTTTGTAAATGATGATATAATTATTAAGTCAGATGGTTATTTGCCGGTATTAAAGGTTTTTTTATGGTCAGAACATGACAAATACTTTCAGAAATCTAGAGGTTGGATATTCATAACTATCAAAATGATAAAATGTTACTTTAATGTCAAAATATGCATCAGTAAGAAAACAACAAAAGACTTAAACACTGCATTTCTATTTGACCATGTAAACAAAGTTAACCCTAATTTTTTTCTTACAATACAATAATGACTGATCACGATATTGTTATCGTGATACACTTTTGAATCATTTTATATATATATATATATATATATATATATATATATATATAAATACAACAGACTGTAGACAGTGGACAGAGGAATTAATACACAATGGTTTCTGAAAGTCTGTTTGATCTTGGATCTAATTAACAGAAGAAAAAGTCTGCAAGGACCACATCTCTTATTAGAGGATCAGAATAAAACAGATGAGACCAGCAGGAGTCATGGGAGAAGTATTTCACTTCAATCTATGTTCAATGCTGAGCCTAGTGGCCATCACTGGTATTACAACTACAAGACACTCCTCCATTGTCCTCTGTTGGAGCCAAGGTCCTTAGTCCATGGTTTGTTGTGTTGTGTATTTTTACACATACATACTTAGGTACTGAGAAACAATTTGATCACAAAAGTAGTTTTGATTGTTCTGTTTCTATGTTTCTGAAATCTCTGCTGTTTCGTAAACATTTGTCTCATTTTAACAATAAAGAATAGTTTAAAACCACAAATTTAAAACTACAAAGTTGAAGTTCTGATCTTGTGTCTTTTATGAAAAATCTAAAACCTTAAATAACTGTCTGAGGTCTTCAACTTTGATTTGAAGAAAAATCTTTAAAATGCAAGTCATTTGACATGTATCATATTGATATTGACTGATATTAACATTTTCATCTGATAAAATGTGTTATTTCAGCCAGCCCTACTGAATTCCACCAGACAAATCATACGTATGACATGTCCACAAAAATCATGGCTGATACTGCAATTTCCAAAATTATATTGTGATGATAATTGTTACCTAGAACTCCTTCTACTGAGGACTTGCTGCTGACGTCACTGGTCATTTGATTGTTGTTTACACCGCCATATTGGTAGGCACGCTATCTGGATCCAGAAAGTCCGAACTGTTGCTTTATAACTTGTTTTTCTTTGGACTGGTGTTTGCGTGCTTTGTTATTTGTAAGTCTGTCTGCTTGTGATAAAGGCACCATAGATGAGTTTACATGTTTACGAAACACAGTGATGCCTGTGAAACTCGGAGGTAAAACCAGTGTTCCCAGCTCCAGCCGGCTCACATCAGCCGTACACCTGCAGGCTCCGCCCCAGAACTGGTGAACGAGCCCATATGTTAGCTCTGAAACGCTCCGTGAACTGTCTGTGTCCTAAAGCCCCTCCCATCTTCTGTTTCACGGCCGCATAATGTGACTGGACCTCATGTGGAAGGCTGTCCCATAGTTACAGCAGACCGGCACAGACGGGGGGGGGGTTGTCTCCAGCTCCAGATGAACTCAGAAGTGTCGCCCGCCGTAGCTCCGCCCACTTCCATCTGCCTCACCCAGCTGAGGAAACTAAAGGGAGCAGGTAGATCCACAGACACTCTGTCTGTAGGTGATAGTCCAGGGGAAGTCCTCCTGTAGGTTTAAAGGGCTCTGCAGCACCAGACCACATGAGGACAGTTCTGTTTTTCCACACCGCTAAGCGAAACAGACACACAGGCTAACTGTACTGAGAAGCTAGGCTAACCGTAATAACTGTAAACAGCGGTGGGCAGAACAGAACCAGCACTGACACCAGTGGAACCCAGTGGTCTGTATGCAGAACTGATACTGGTGAAAGAGAAGGAATAAACAGCACACAGGAGTTCAGCAGGTCCATCCTTTAACACGTTGTACGAGCCAAGGAAAGCTCGCCTACCAATATGGCGGCGTAAACAGAAAACCACGTGATCATGTGACGTATGTGCAAAACCTCAACAGACTGGGAGCTGTCTGCTGGTGGAATGTGTGTGTGTGTGTGTGTGTGTGTGTGTGTGTGTGTGTGTGTGTGTGTGTGTGTCCTCACCTGCCTGTGCGCAGCCGTCGATGGCCTGGCTGTACTTGTCCAGTGCATCCCCAAACTGTCCGTGTTTGAACAGGTGGTTCCCTTCATTCTTCAGTCGGCCCAGGTGAGGAGGCAGACTTCCGGCAGGGGCGTCCAGGTAACTGGTGTCCACTGCGGGGCTGTGCTGCACTTCCTGTGCACCTCCGGGGCTGTTCTCCTGTGTGCCATTGCCCAGCCTCTCCTCTGGACTTCTCGGACTGTGGGGCTTTCCCACGTTAACCCCTCCTCCCCGGCTTCTGCTCCCGCTCCCTCCTGTGCTCTGATCCGGTCTCCCTCCTGCTCCTCCTGCTGCTCCTCCTCCTCCTGGGGGTTTCTCCTGCGCATTTCCCATCGCTCCCTCTCTTTGTGGTGTATTTCTACACCTGTCCTCGCCTCTTCTCTCTGAGCTACAGCTACATCTGTCTGCGGTCGGGGATTTCTGCAAGACACGCCCCCCTGAAACTACGTTTATCTGACGTGTTGTGGGGGAGGGGCCACGACGGTGCAGCGCTGCAGCAGGAGGAGGGGACAGCTGAGATGGAAGAGCCTCAGATTAGACCAAGGGCAAGGACCTCTGCACCAAATTCAGTACCCGTGTGTACTGTGTGGGCTGTAACTATGAAAATTTCATATCACGGTTATTGTCACCAAATTCATCACGGTTTTCATTACTATTGCAATATTGTTGAAATTGTGCTCAAAATGTTCAAAAAGTACTAATACACACAATGAAATAATTTAACCAAGTTGTATTTTGATAAATAAATAACTAAATCATAACCACAATGTACTTTCTGTCACAGAAACATTCAAATATTGACATGTAAACATCAAACATACACATGTGCATTAAAGATGGAACCTTATGGACACTGTTTGACCATTTTCCAGATCAAGTTTGAGTTGTCTGAGTTTCTTGTTCATAGATAGATGGACAGATAGATGCTGCTTCTCCAGGAAATGTGCAGTACCGTTAGTTTTCGAAGTGCGGTAATCAGGCACGATTTTCATGATAATTAGAATTTAAACGGTAATACTAACCGTTGGGAATTTTACCACAGTTTATCATTATACCAGTAATCGTTACATCCCTACTCATGTATGTGTGTGTGTGCTTGCAATGCAAGGCATGTTATAATTATTTGTCATGTTTATGATTATTATTATTATGACTTCTTATCACGAAACTTTGAAAAAAAAAAAAAAAAAAAAAGCTATTTCCAGAGCTTTGGAAATAAACATAGACACGACTGAAAAATTGTGCAGTCTGGTCTCAAAGGATGTGCCATTACTTTTATTAACAGTCCAATAGACCGATTCAGTGTTGTTTAACAGTGATGACGTATTTTGTGGGCGGGGCCTAACTGCTGGCACAAAATGACAGTTTGTGGTTGTTGTGCCGAATTCTACTCCCTGCCAAAAACTGCATCATGCAGCAGCTGCCGAAAACAGCTCCCCCTTCCTAAGTCAGCTATGAAGAGGACAAAGTGCACCAAATTCACCCTGTCACACCAGAATAACTCCAAATATGAGCTGCTAAGTCATTTCACTCCTTTGGTTTCACAGTCTTAATCTGATGGGGGATGCAGTTTTCAGCAGTATCTGCTGCTGAATTCTGCTCCCTGCCGAAAACTGCATCCCCAGCCGCAGGTGATGTAGTTTTCAGCAGAATCTGTTTATATTGTTACATATTTTGTGTGTTGTGCATCTAAGATTGAACTTTAGAAAGTTTTATATACCTTAGTTTGTACATTCCTTAATATTAAACAGATAAAAAACATAACTGCAATATCTTACAATATTATTAATTACTTAATTACTACACAGCTATGATGGTGTTAAGAGGTTGAATAATTCACAATTAATTCTATACCCTACAGTCAGAAAGGAGAAAAAGTTGTGACAGGGTGAATTTGGTGCACATTGTCCTCTTCATGGGAAGGGGTTTTCAGCAGGGAGTAGAATTGGGCACAACTGTGGTGTCAACAGTACATGGAAGACAGTTTCAGGAGCGCTTCACTCAGGACAGAAACAAAGTAATAGAAGATACAGAGGCCTTTTCCAAATATTTTAATGATCTGTCAAAAAGAGACAAGGTGTCTTCCACAGATAAGTTGACCATTAGCAGCTGAAGGTGAAGTTTCCTGATCCATACTCACTGTCGACTCAGTGGCTCACAAAGCCCACCAAATGGACCAAGCTACAGTGGCTGGACTCTTTTAATGTCTAGTTGAAAAACCCAGCATTTACACAAAAGAAAAGCTCAAGGCATACAAACCCCTCCATGCCTATAACTTTGTACTTGACGGTCATGTCCAGGATACTGAATACTGTGTTGCACTGGACATTTTAAGGGTAGGAATACGTGGTAACTCACACAATTCATGGGAGAAAAATCATACACGCAGTCAGGCCCAGCCCTGTTCATGTGGGGGCCCTAAGCAAGACAAATTGCCCCCCCCCCACTGTATCATACATCCATAAACACAAAATAATTTCACTCTGAATTATGACACTAATTCATGTCAAAAGCTCACCAGCTATACATACCAGTGTGTTACACAGTTTGAACACAGTGACAGTAAAACAATACAGACTGTAATAAATACTGACAGACTTTGGTGCAGGAGGCTGGGGTTTGAATCCTGGTCAGGGTGTTCCCAGTTTCAGATGCATGCACCACCTGTCAGAAAGGCCAGAAGGGGCTGGTGCTCTGCAGCTGGTGAAGAGGCAGGAGGAAGGTACATCTAAGATGACTCGTCTTCAAAGGGTTAAAATCCCACTAGTTGTCTTACTCTGGGGCACCGTTGGAGGAGGGGGGAGTGGTAAACATGACCCGGCAGGGGCCCACCATTCCTGGGGGCCCATACAGCAGTGGAGTGGGCCTGGAGAATTAGAGGAATAGTAAAGTGTCTTCAGTTTCAGTGTCACTTTGCACCACTCTGACAATCACGACCCGCTAACCCCCCCCCCCCCCCCCCCCCCCCCCATTCTAACATAATGTACTTACTGGACTGACAAAAATGCATTTGACACAGTGTAGTGTTTATTGTATATAAACAGCTGAAAGCAGTATTGACAATGACTCAGGACGTCATGGCAGCACTGCATTAGATTGTAGCCGAACACTAAAAAGACAGTGCTCAAACACTCCACAGTTACTGTGAAGCATTTGTTGTCATTGTGTGTTCGTAGAAAAATGTATTTCACATTACCTTGAGAGAGCTGTTTCTTCTCTTCAGTTTTTTTCTCTTTATGTTTATCGGTGCTCGATCTAGAGCACATGTAAAATAGTTGGAAGTTTAATACTGTAATCTCATAAAGTTTCCTTCTGCACATTTACAGCTGTTTTTCATGATAAATATTTAAAAAATCAAGTCTGTGTTTTACTCTCTACTCTCACAGTTTTGAGAATTGATTACATGTAATAATGAGAATTAATGGTCAGATATTTAAAGTTAAGTTCTTCCTGAAAAACGGTGTAAAAATAATCTGCAAAAAAAAGCATTTTCTGACTTTAATTGCAAAAACATAAAATAATCTAGGCCTGTTATGACAGTCCTTATATAACTCTCTCTTTCCTGAGTGCCTTTCTCCCTCAAAGCACATTTGTCAGGATTTCAGTCAGTTATCGATTTGAAGGGTTTATTTGACAGAATGTTTATGAACAGGTTTTCATTGGCTGTGTGTTTTGTCTTTTCAAGGCATGTGTGTTTGAGTATTACAATAGAGCAGTTCATAAATATAGTGAAGTGTATCAATCATTCAATACAACATACAATATAGTGTATCACAGAGTCATAATTAATCATTGAACACTTCCATTAATCAGTTTAACTGAGGAACCAAGAGATATTCATACCTGTTATGCCTACACAAAGGTATCCTGTCTCTCCTCCTACACAGAGTTCAGTACAGGAAAAGGGTTAGCTAACGTTTTTATCACTTGGTCTTGTAGTTGTTTGTTCAAAGATGGCTGGGGGTGATCGAAGGTGTGGCCATACCCATGATCTTCCTTGCTGTATTTATTTATTATTTTGTGCTTTTTCCAGTGATGGAAAAGTACAGAAACAACATGCATTTGAAATAGAGGTGAGATTTCTTTTTTTTTTTTTTTTTTTTAGAAAAACACAGTGAACTTCAACGTGCAGATACACTGGACACTCCACGCATTGGACACACGCTCCAACTGGAGCAAGTTCAAGTTTGGAAATATGCAATTGTGGAACTTCTTTTACCAAAATTACAGACATCTTGTGCTTTATAAGAACTCCTGAAAATTCTATACCCCTATCATTAATACTTCAGAAGTAGCCAATTACAGAACTTAACCTATTTCTCTGAACCCCTAATTTCTGCAGTGAAATCAGGATCCCCATTTGCTCCACTTTCACAGCCTCAACATTTCTGTAACTAATGAAGATGAGCCTGAAATATTGCATGGTGTTTACTAGGACTAAGAACATTATTTTCTGAAATTACAAAGCACATCACAGAGCAGTGAAGAATTTTTTCCTAAAATTGAGTGATATTAGGTGGATTTGAGATACTGACTTTTTATACATTGAGCATGTTTTGTGGTAATACTTAAATGCATAAGTAAGGTTATGAATGCAGGACTTTAATCTGTAGTGGAATATTTGCACATTGTAATATTAGTACTTTTAGTGATGTAAATGATCTCAATACACTGTCCATGTCCCCCAGAGGTTGTTTGCTGTAAAAAGATTACTTTGGGGCTCCAAGCTATAATTTTAATGGTTTTTAAATTGTTCTTTGGCTATTCAAACAGAATAAAGTCTGAAAAATAAATGCAACTAGTAACAGTGCTCACAAACAAAAAGACAAAAAAGTCAAAAAGGTTAACGATGACTGGACTATACCAGTGACATCACACCGAGCTATTTGTCTTCTATAACGCAGCATTCAGGAGCTACAAACTAAATATTCATTGTGGCAATTAAAAAAAAGGAAAAAAAAAAAAAGAGGACTGGGTTAGGGTATTGAGAAATTTGTTTTCTGTAATTAAGTATCTTAACTCAGAACTGTCTTCTTCTACTCAGCCACAGGTTCATACAAGTAAAGCAAAGGCATTACAGTCAAGGTATGTGAAAATGTTTTAGTAAACCATCATCAATCACTCAGAAGTAGGACAGTGTTGACAGAAAACAGATCATTTAAAAATGTGGAGCAAAGCCTGGAGGCCAGAGCATATTCCAAAATGTCTCTTTTTATTTACATGGTCAAACACTAAAAAAAAAAAAAAAAAAAAAAAGACTGCTCCTCTCTTCTTCACCGGGCATCAAAAACAACCACTGTAGTCAAAGAGTCAGGGAAATTGATTAATGTTATAATATTATCACAAACCATCTTTTGGAATCAAACAACCTGAATGTTTAATTCATTTGATCCATCTGTCCCTAGCCCCTTGGATTAACAATGTCGTATTGCACCAAAATTTAAAGTAGGAAGTGCTGGCATAGATTAACAGAAGTGCCAGTTAACATTAACAGTCATTATTTCTGTCTTACTCAAATGTCCCAAAAAGTATTAAACAGCATTTGAGAATACAGGCTGGCCAACTTGTATATGTGGTTCAGTATTTACTGAAAGTGTTCCAACGAAGTAAACTTGACTAGAACCAAGAGGCAAGATTAGATAGATCATTGCTGTTTTACTCTCAATTTCAACATTTTATTGAAAAAATGTTTTGTTTTGTTTTTTAAATCTGCTCTATTTTAATTTCACAGTTTCTCTGTTTTAATTGGCTGCATTTGTGAGACTTTGTAACACTAATTCGGACAAGCTGGAATGATGATGATGATGATGATGATGATAACAATTAGTCTCTTTCCCTCTAACACACACATATTCTTTAAGGATACATCTTTTTGTTCTCTTTTTATACATGATCCTGTAGCCGCACTCTCTGCATCGGATCGGATCACGGGCCTTGATTTCATTTTCAGTGTGGCATTCTGCAAGAAGACACAGAAACAATTACAAAACAATTACAGAACAATACTGTTAAATAAGTAACACCCATATATAGTGCACAAGGCATTACTGTTAGGGGTGTGTATTGGCAAGAATCTGGCAATATGATACAAATCACAATACTAGAGTCACGATACGATATATCACGAAACCGGCAATTTTTTGTTTGTTTCTTTTTTTTAATGATTATTTCCTTGAAGAATTGAATTACACCAGAAATCTGCACAAATATTAAACACATTTTCATTTGATCACAACAGGATCTAATGCTATATCACAAAATGTTCCTGTGTTCAAACTGAAATTCTGTTTTATAGACATTACAGTTTAAGATCCTGTTCAAATATTCATATTCTATTAGTTCAGAACTAACATCAGAACAGTATTTCAGTGCAATTCCATTATTTAATAAGAGTGTTAAATAACAATAAATAAAATATAACGAAAAAACAAAAAACAAAAAAAACAAAAATGAACCTCCACAATATCTGCATTTGAACAAATACCTAAAAATATCGATACAGTACTTTTTAATATTGATACAGTATTGTGAAATGAAATATTTCGATATATTGCAGAACCCATATTTTCTTACACCCCTAATTACTGTGACATTGTTTTTTTCCCTCTATCTATCTATCTATCTATCTATCTATCTATCTATCTATCTATCTATCTATCTATCTATCTATCTATCTAGTTTTTCTGACGTTGTTACACAGGATGCTTTCCTCTGGGTCTGAACAGTGATATTACTGTAGTAATTACTGTCACCAACGGTTCGCTCCTGGAGGATTCTGTTGGGTTTCTGTAAATTGGTTTAAGAGTCTGGTTTAGATCGGCTCTAAATGTAAAATGTCATCAGATAACTTGTGTTATGATGTGACGATGTACAAATAAAATGTGATATGATTTAAATGTTACTGAGCTATAATTAACAGATCAATAGCTTACCTCCACATATGTAGATCATAGGCTGCTGCTTTGGCGGTTGCAGGTCTTTTTGTGAATCCATATTTTATTCTATTTAAACAGAACAAACCCATCATTATATGTGCATGGGTTTTCATGCTAACAACATAAAACATGCTAACAACAGAAAACAGCATGGCCATGCGGTCAAAGCCACAATCACCGTTAACAACGGACATTTTACAGAACCCTTCAAATGACCAAATTATACAACAATCATGAAATATAATGAGCAAACAGTGAGGTATCTCACCTTTTCAAACACGCGAAACGTTGACTTTTTCCTTTTCTTTCATCAGACACACAACTAACTGCACATGCGCACAGCGGTTGTCCACCTCTCAGTAAAATGGTTTGTGATTGGTCGGAAGATGGTTCACTGTATATCATTGTATAAAGTTTGTACATTAGTTTGAAAATACATGTAATGATGATTTTAGAGACTCAAGTTTTTTAAATTATTATATTGACGTATTTTTATATTTGATATTTATGATTTTTTTTCTAGAAATGGATGTGATATTTGTGCTTTGTGCTCCACACCGCCAGGGGCGCTGTGTTTGTTTTGTGCTCTCCCACTGGCGGACACACAGCTGGCCCGAAAAACACACGGTTTTTGACAACAACGATTGTGTCGACAATGTTCGCATGTTGACTGTTGGCCGCAGACAGCGACGAGTTACTCTTATTTCGTTGCCTTTTGGTCCTTTAACGCTGTAAACTATGGAGCCTTCTGCGCCCAAAAGGTTTGTGTTCGTCTGGCTTCTTTTCATCGGTGCTTTGATGCTATGAACTTGCTAAGGCTAATGTAGGCGGTTAGCCGACTGTAAGCTAGCGGAGGCTAACGTTAGTTATCCTCACTCATTTTCTGTCCGACGTTTTGATCAGCTGAGATGAATTACCGACTTATTGTGGAATCCATTACATAAGTTCTAAGACTGGTGTATATACAAAATCTTTCTTGTGTGTTTAGATGTTTCGGTAATCGTAGTCGTAGTGCCTTTCCGATGACGCTATTAAATATAGCGGATCTCGACAGTTCTCTCAATTAAAACTGTCATGACTTATTGAATGACTCTTGCTCCTTTAATAATACAAGTAGTTTGGTGTCGTTCATGTAAATAGTTACCATCAGACATCACACATGAGCCTTGAACTCCGTGGTTAAAACTATGATTGTCTTCTAGATCGGTGTAAGTTATTCCCTTAAAATATTTTCAAACGCCCGATTTAGCGTTTCCTAATAGATTGCTATTAATAAATTGTCATTGTTTTATAATCGTGCAAATAAGTAACATGTTTTTTTTTTGTTTTGGGACAGCTTTTCATTTTGCTTTCACCAGATGGTAAATGTTTCACTCCCTAATGATTTGTTCAATTTCACAGCAAGCTGAAAAAGCTGAGTGAAGACAGTTTGACCAAACAGCCAGAAGAAGTGTTCGATGTTTTAGAGAAACTAGGTGAAGGGTGAGTTATTTTTTCCTTTTCTCAGCAGAGTGTACACAATAGTCAAAGCTTTTCATAGTGTTCCCACTGTTAAGAAAAATCTTAAAATCTAATTTTACAAGCCTGGTAAAGGGAACGTTTTGCAAATATCATGGAAGTTACTTTTATGGCTACGTTTACACTATGGTAAATAAGATCATTTGAGTTAAAATTCAGTATACAGAATATTAGTAGAATGATGAATGATGAATTCAAATTCACCTCCCACTTTTCACAGTAAAGTTAAGGCTCAGAATGACGATTAATGAAACGATTAGTGAAATAAGTAACATTGCTTTACTTATCCTTTAGCAGTGACATAACTTCGCATAATTATAATATTAGACCTTCAAACATCATGCAAAAGTTTTATTTTGTGATACTTTAATTTGGCCATACAGCAAATCCTGGATATCTTGTAACTTGTGTATGTGTGTGTTTAGTTCCTATGGCAGTGTGTTTAAAGCGATCCATAAGGAGTCAGGTCAGGTGGTGGCTATCAAGCAGGTTCCGGTGGAGTCTGATCTACAGGAGATCATAAAGGAGATTTCCATCATGCAACAATGTGACAGGTTAGAAGAAAATGTAACTCTCCCTAAACCATCTTGATACTGATTTTTAAATACAAAGGTCACGGTGAATGCAGTCTCTCCAGCTCGTAGGCTGTCTGTACACAAGATGTTTTCTCACTTCTGCACTTGTTCTCACTTCTGCTCTTTTGGTTCAGAAAGAAGAATTTCCCTCTCCTTTGATAATAACTCTGTGTCACATTTCCTCTTAGTCCTTACGTAGTGAAGTACTATGGCAGCTACTTCAAGAACACTGATTTATGGATTGTCATGGAATACTGTGGCGCTGGTTCTGTTTCTGACATCATCAGACTGCGCAACAAGACAGTAAGTATTTGATTTTATTATTTACAGAGATTTGTAATTTAGTAAAGGATGCTTTTTCTGAATGACGGATATGCCAGTATTTATTATGCATACCACGCTATTACCCCACAGTGCACTGAAATTTGAGTAATTCAGTAAGCACATCTACCCATGACTTAAAAAAACCCCAAAAAGCCTGTGGTTGGCCAGGTCCAAGATGTAGGCTAACTGTCAAGATAACTGTAGTGTTTACATTAAACACACACTCGCTCTCTGCTCTTGGGTCATCCTTATGCATTCTTCCTCCCTTCATAACAGTTGACAGAGGATGAGATTGCCACTATTCTGAAGTCGACACTGAAAGGTCTTGAATACTTGCACTTCATGAGGAAGATCCATCGGGACATCAAAGCTGGCAACATCCTCCTCAACACTGAGGGACATGCCAAACTTGCAGACTTTGGAGTAGCCGGACAGTTGACGGTAACATTAGCAGTAGCAGTAGAGTCTAATGCCACATGGAACCATTTGTCATTTATGATCCTGTTTGAATCTGGGCATCATCTGCACATATGTTTGTCAGTTTAAAATATAACTCTTCAAACTCAGTTTGTCATAAAGATAGTAAATAACCCTTTATTTTAGTATGAAATGGCTCCATGAACCATATGATACACATTACCAGTACCACATTCCTTGCTGAGACATTTCATCTTGTTCTTCAGAAATGAGTGAAGAAAGAAATAGTATGAGATAAAACGAGTCAGGTCATGTTGTAGCTCCAGAGACATCTTCATCTACTCTTTCATCACTGACTACTGCACAGGCTTTTGTCTGTCAGGCACATATGAACGAGTGGTCTAAATAACCTGAAACTTGGTTCAAAGTGATGACAGCATATGTGATGTTTTCTGCAGGACACCATGGCAAAGAGGAATACTGTGATTGGTACACCTTTCTGGATGGCCCCAGAAGTGATTCAAGAGATTGGCTACAACTGTGTGGCAGATATCTGGTCTCTGGGCATCACTTCCATAGAAATGGCAGAGGGCAAGCCTCCTTATGCTGACATCCATCCCATGAGAGTGAGTGTCATTGTGGTAGTGTCTTTCTTTTGTTTGTTTTTTTACATAATGTGTATATACCTATCTACTTCACTCTGAGAGTTTGTGGCGCTCTATGATAGTGAAAGGTCTTGTGTCTCATTGTTTCTCCACGTCACTCCTTTATCCTTCCTCCTTTTGTATTTTCTCTTCAGGCAATCTTCATGATTCCCACCAACCCTCCTCCTGCATTCAGAAAACCAGAGCTTTGGTCAGATGACTTCACAGACTTTGTCAAAAAGTGTCTTGTCAAGAATCCAGAGCAGAGAGCAACTGCCACACAGCTCCTACAGGTTAGTGGAAGAAAGGAAGAGAAAAGAAGACATAAATGAGCCATTGTAAAATTAAGGTTCCAGTAGGAGCACAACACCGAATGTACATGTATACAAAGAATTGTAAGACAGAAAAGAAAAGTTAATAACAATAACTTTAAAAATGGTAGTGAAAAACAGGCAGTTTCACGTTAGAAAGTACTAGTAGTTATAAAGTAGTAATAATAGTATACAATAGATAAGTAATTATTTTATAATATAAGTATATATGTATGTATGTATTGAATTTTTGAATTGAAAAATCTTTAATGTCCCCAAAGGGCAATTTGATTCGCAACAGAAGTGTACATATCTCACATATCACCAAAACAATCCATCTCACATAATACAATAAATACAGTAAATAAGTCATCATAGTTAGCGGCGCTTTGTTCCCAACAAGCTCGCCTACAGGCTGCTGAAAAACTCAACGGCAGATGGGACAAATGATTTGAGATATTGGTTTGATGTGGCTTTGCTGGGGAAAGTGTACCTTCTCTTAGATGGAAGAAGCTGGTGTGTGTGTGTGTGTGTCTGTGGCCATGATACCCAGCCCTAGTTCTGTTTTATTCCTGGGGAGGAAGAGCCTGTCACTGAACAGATTTCTCTTAGTGTTGATGACGGTGTCCAGAGGGGGACTGGCGTCGTCCTTGATGGATAGTAGTTTGTTGAGTGTCCTCTTCTCTGCAACGGTCACCAGAGAGTCCAGCTTCATGCAGACCACCGAGCCGGTTCACCTGATCAGTTTGTCACTCAGTGCTGCAGAACAAGTGGAGAAGAAGCAGTCTCCCAAAGCGCCAAAATCTGAAGTTTTTGCATGCTGCGTTTCCACTAAGTGGAACTGGCTCGACTCAACTCGACTCGGGCACCAGATACTATTCCTGGAGAACGTTTCCATTACAGGATACTACTGACTTTACAGTACCTGGACATCAAAGTGATGCGACACGGAAGTCTTGTCAAACTCATGCTGAATTTTTACATTGGCCACCAAAGACTGAATCTCCGGACTGAATGGTGTAGTTTTACAGACTGTCATTATGTAGATTAACCTACCTCTACATTTACTGTCAACTTCCGCATCTGGTTTTTTGTAAAACGGTGGGTCACAGAGACAACTCTGACCAAGCAGTGGTCTGCTGTGCTTACACATCACCTTTTAGTATCTGGTCCCCAGTCTTGGAACCTCGGTGGAGGTGATACCAAAAAACTAGTACCAGATTCCAGGTCCTTTTTTGTAATGGAAACGCAAAGAGGCCGAGTCGAGCCGAGCCAATACCATTTAGTGGAAACGAGGTATAACTGAAAAATTAGTTTACTGGTGTATAACGACATGATGTCATTCAGCCATCAACAACCTCAGCAGTCACCACTTTGTGGCCTAAGTAGTCAGTGAGCATTATTAAGCTATATGACATTTTGACTCATAAGACTTTATGTTGTAGGCTTTTTAAAATTATACCAGGCAAAACTAGTGTTAACTTCAACTAAACTAGTGTTTAGAGAGTGCAGACCTTCACCCAGGCAGCTAACCTCCTCAATAACATACCATCCCAGCAATCACATTGACTTCACTGAGATGTCATGATGTATGTAAATGTGGTTTTGTTACCTTTTCAGCCAAAATCATTTGCGGTCACTGTCATCAGGGTATTTTAGGGGGAAAAAATCAAGGCAGTTTTTCCAAACACTAGACTGCTGAACGGACAAACTTTGGTCACAACCTAACCTCCTCAATGGAGATTAATTCCACACATTACAGATGAATAAAATGAGTTAATGTAAAAATGTTATGTGATCTTGCACATTTGCAGCATCCATTCATCAGCCAGGCCAAGCCTGTCACCATTCTGAGAGACCTGATCACTGAGGCCATGGAGATGAAAGCCAAGAGACAACAGGAGCAGCAGAGGGAGCTGGAGGAGGAGGATGACAACTCTGTAAGTGTTCCAGTCAACATGTTCCCTTCATATACCCTGTTTATTCCAATCACCAGGAGATGTGTTTACATTGGCTGAATGTGTTGTGTGCTGCAGGAGGAGGAGACAGAGGTGGACTCTCACACTATGGTGAAGTCGGGGTCAGAGGGTGCAGGTACAATGCGAGCCACCAGCACTATGAGTGATGGGGCTCAGACCATGATCGAACATGGTAGCACCATGCTGGAGTCCGACCTGGGCACCATGGTCATCAATAGTGATGATGATGAAGAGGAGGAGGAGGACCAGGGATCCATGAGGAGTGAGCACATCTAATGTTAAATAAACTATAAAAAAAGACAAGCACATTATTTTGGGATCATAAGGTCACAAAACAGTTGAATATGTTGAACTTTTTTATTAACTATTTCAGTGGAATAAATTACGTGATTTTTTTTTTGTTGCAGTAAGATTATATAAAATCAAGTGTTGACACATGCATAGGCAAAAACTGGCTATAAAATGTATCTTCTTTACATCTGATTTATGTCCCTGGAATAGATTTGAAATTAAATGCTGTTATGATGACACAGTTTTCCATCCAGTAGCTCTGTTATGTTTCAAACTGTTGCTGGAAAAATGTTAAATCCAAATGATTGAGAGTGTGGCGTTTCACCAGTTAGATGAATAATTCTACCAGTAGATGGACCAATGAACCCACTAGCAATGTTTTTATTAAAAAACAAAGGAATAAACTTGTAAGTAACTAGATGAGTGTGTTGTAGGAGAACAGAACTAAGCCCAGGCTCCTCCTCCACAGGACATGCTACCCCCCAGCAGCCCATCCGTCCTTCTTTCATGGACTACTTTGACAAGCAGGACTCCAACAAGGCATCCCAGCAGCAGGAGAACTACAACCACAACCAGTCTCAGGATCAGTCTGGGTACCACATCCAGTCCAAGAACGTTTTCCCTGACAACTGGAAAGTTCCTCAAGACGGAGACTTTGACTTTGTGAGTAACCTCCTCCATGTGTCACTTATGGCAAACTGTGGAAATGTAAACTCATACATTAGTCATGATAGAAATTCCTGTGCAATGGCCTGAAACAGAAGCAGACTGTCCTGCTGTTTATTTTGAACTGAAGTTTATGTGGGTTTTGATTTAGTTTTAGTGTCAGTTTTAGTTTTCGTGTACTATGATAAAAGCCTTTACTTAAGGATGCTGAAAACGGTCGGATGAAAGAATCTTTGAGATCAAATATGACTTCCAGAAGTGTTTAATAAAGGTCCTGTACTGTGTAAGGGGAAGTGTGGAATCGGCTTACCCTGCGTCCTCACCCAGCTCATCATCAGTACTTAACTCACTTACAGTTTTTTCACACACACTTTACTTAAAATGAAGAGAAGCACTCCTGCTTCTTCATCACAATAACAGACCAGGAGAGGAGGAAGAGGAGTAACAGATGGTTTTGAGGTACATTTTATTTCCCAATCATTCTTTAAAAGACAAAGATAAGCATCATGCCATATTTTTCGTAACCATAGAAAAGGCTGGTTCATGTTTGCCACAAGACATAAACTGTAGATGCTATAGACTATATTTTTTATTATGACTATCAACATGCTGGATTTTTGGAGCCAGGTGTGATCCTGTCTGGATCCAAGCGGTATAGTTGCAGGAGTTTGAGGTCATGGTAAACCTAATGTTAAGCACTATCTTTCTGACTGTGTTAAATGGTAAACAGAACATTTGATGATCTTGCTAGTATAACCACAATTATAGTGGAGTTGTACATCAAGAGAAGAGTGTTTTATCAAATTAACCAAAGCTCCAATTATAGATGTTGACTTGTCTTTCTAGACAAAAGTTCAGTGTAATTCTGTAGAAGATTGACATTAATTCCATTAGCTTGTCTTAGTCTTAGCTTCGTAGTAGATATTTAGTAGTCTTATGCTGCGTTTCCACTACATGGTACCGGCTCGACTTGGCCTTTTTTGCGTTTCCATTACAAAAAGGACCTGGAATCTGGTACCTGGCACTAGTTTTTTGGTATCACCTCCGCTGAGGTTCCAGGACTGGGGACCAGATACTAAAAGGTGACGCGTAAACACTGCAGACCGCTGACTGGTCAGACAGTTTTCTCTGTGACCCGCCGTTTTTACAAAAAACAGATGAGGAAGTGGACAGTAAATATAGCGGTACATTAATCCACATGATAACAGCCCAAAACTACACCATGGTTTGTCGAGGAGATTCAGTCTTTGGTGGCCGACGTAAAAATTCAGATGAGACAACACGCAACGAGCGAGTTTTCAGCAACTTTCTGAGCAGATGACACGGAAATAACACGCCGCATCGCTATGACGTCCAGGTACTGTAAAGTCAGTAGTATCCTTTAATGGAAAATGGTTTCCAGGAATATCGAGTCAAGCTGAGTCAAGCTGGTTCCATGTAGTGGAAACGTGGCATTAGTTCCAGTAGGACCAATAGGGGTTTTTCGCGCATGACCCGGAAACTGTTTGAAATGACTGACTTTGTGTATCGCTTCTTCCGGTTTACTTGTCAACAATGGCTGAGGACACATCGAAGTGTCACTGCTGTGTGCCCCAGTGTACACTGAATAAACAAAGGCAACTATATTTACGTTTTCATGGTTTTTCTTCAGATGTAGTTGAGAAAAAGAGATGAGGGGCCGAATTTCAGAATCCAATCAGGAATTACATTCGTGTGTAACAGATGTCCTGAACAACAGCATTTCTGGGAAGAGGATTACCAAGGAAACATCAGTGATATTGTGAAGGGAATCAAGAGTTTAAAGTTCCGACCTGACCCGACCCATGCTTAAACACATTGTCTACACAGTAACTCATGTTTAATGGCTTTATTTTTGACTAAAACACACGCCATCAATAAATCTCTAATATGTGCTGCTCAGTGACATCTGTGGCAGGATAAACAGAGGTGAAGCTCACTTCAAAATAAAACAAACCACCTGTGGATCAACCACGGTCAGAGTAGATGATCATCATTAAATGTCCTGACACTTATTTTCTTCCATGAATCTTCTTTTATTTTTTTTACACTTCCTTACCTGCTACCCGCCCATTTCGTTTAATTTTATCTGTGCCCATACCTACAAAAATTCTTTTTTTTTTTTTTATTTCAATCTGTCCCCACATGTTTTTGCAGGTTACCTGTTTGAGGACTCTGGTGTTTTCCCTATTTTTAAACTCTTGATTCCCTTCACAATATCACTGATGTTTCCTTGGTAATCCTCTTCCCAGAAATGCTGGTGTTCAGGACATCTGTTACACACTAGCGTACTTCCTGATCGGGTTCTCAAGTTCGGCCCCTCATTTTAATGAATTGCAACCACCCATTTCTTCTTCTGAACTAAATCTGATGGAAAACCATGAAAACTTAAATATAGTTGCCTTAGATTATTCGATGTACCCTGGGGCACACAGCAGTGACACTTCGATGTGTCCTCAGCCATTGTTGACAAGTAAACCGGAAGAAGCGATACTCAGTCAGTCATTTCAAACAGTTTTCAGGTCATACCTGAAAAGCCCCTATAGGTGAAGGTATAAGGTGGATAATAAGGTTTGTCCGTTAGCTAGCCTTACCTATTACCTTTAAAATCTAATTATATATATATAATGGTTTTACCCCGAATGCCACTACCAGATCTCCTTTGTGTGAACGCAAAAGCTAGGATAGATTTGATTGGATTTCTTCTCCATTGATAACCAACATAGTGGACCCCTAGTGGAAGAAACCTATCAATTTCAGCTTCTCTGAGTATTATAAGTCATTCAAATGGGGGGCCTTTAGTTGAAAATCAAGTTTTTGGACATAAATCAAGCAATAATAGGCAGATGGAAATAAAATTTGATTCATATTGATCGTCTTACAAATGTCCATGTTCTGTCTACCATCCAGAGTTCATATGGTGTCGTTTTCATTCACTAGGTGGAGTTTTATGGGAAAAATGGGTTCTCTGACCATTATTCTGCCACCATCAGGTCGATGGAGTTCAGATGGAGTTCATATCAATTGACAAGCAATTATTGTAGATAGATTTATATATAGCAGAGAATTGGGGGGATTTCGGGGATATACCCTTGCTGTCGGTCCCCGACAGCGTAAGCCTCATCTCAGAATGAACTAGGTGAAATGTCTTTAAAGTTGACATAAACATTCACTCAGAATCAGGGATGAACTGATTTGATTTTGTTGGCCAAATGTCAAAGTTGCTGTGACCTTGGTTTTTTAAATTGTCTGCAGATTTAGTTCGGTTAACACCATTATGATTGATTACCAGTCATAAGCCTGTTGTGTTTCTGTGCTGCCATGCAGTTGAAGAACCTGGACTTTGAAGAGCTGCAGATGCGCCTCAGTGCCTTGGATCCTATGATGGAGCGGGAGATCGAGGAGCTCAGGCAGCGCTACACTGCTAAGAGGCAGCCCATCCTGGACGCCATGGACGCCAAGAAGAGACGACAGCAGAATTTCTGAGGGCTGTTTCCCATCACCACCTCCTGTGGTCTGGCTTCCCCTAAATCAGTAAAGAAAATGAAGATGACCTGACTGCTCCTGCTGAAGCCCACCGCTCTTCTACCAACTAACTGACATGAAGAGGACTATACTGGATGTCTGTCTGTGAAATCAGTCCGTTCTCCTCCTCCATGATGTCCATGATGTGTCTTGGAATCACAGTCATCAGCCTTATTTCTACACTTTTCCATGAATGAAACTCAGGACTGCAGCCAAAGAGAGAACCAGGCCTTGGTCATTCTACATCTAAAAGTCACAAAATGAAATGTCTTCCTTCTTTGAAGAATGAATCCTTTCGCATGTCTCACAGAGGACATCACATCACCATCATCATCATCAGCACATATCTGGCCCCTACCTGGACGTCCAGGCCAGCGTTTCATCCAGCCCCTGGCAGGAGCAGGGGCAGCCACATGATCAAACAGCAGTGGTCTTATTACTCTGAACTTTATACTTTCACTGTAAATAGAATAGAGAGCCTAGTTTGGAAATAATCTGAAACAAAAGCTGTGGAGTTTTGTCCATGACCAAAGACAATCAACTTGATTATGTTGCGAATGCCTTAAAAACATTTGAAAACTGATTTTCAAAGAAGCAATGTAATAAAATAACCAAGTCAATAAATGTTTCAATCCATTTACTGACTTGGAAGGAGTTCGACTGTAGAACTTCAAATGTTTGTCAGACTGGACAGAAAGAATATGAAAGCATTAGAACGGTGAAGATCTGATGACGCATGTTTGTTTGTTTTTTTTCTTGTCTTTGTTATCACTATTTAAATGTGTTTCTTCTTTCAGGTTGAAGTTTTCTTGACTACTTTAAACATCCAATGTATCAGAACATAGTGCCTCATATAGTAATATTACAGACCAAGTTTTGAATCTGCTTTGAGTTCACACACCCAACAGGTCCTAATCAGTGTCAATGATCCACAGTTCCAAAGTCATCCATAAATCTTGAGATTAAATTAGAGTTGTCAAACAAATTCATTCCTAAGTGAAAAAAATGACAATTTCCATGCAGTCAAAGCCATTCCATGAAAGTTTCCTTGACTCTTTACATATGTTGTTGGTGATGTTAAAAAAAATCATCAAATTCTAAAATGACTTCCCAAATCATTTACTTCAAGCAGTTAACCACTTTGATGTAGACCTCAGCAAATCAAAATCTAGGTAACCACAACCAAGTAACCTGATAGTTCATGTATCCTGTTTTTCTGCTGCCTTTTCACTGCTCGTCTCACCTTGACTGGTCCAGCTTTTACAGCGGACACCAGCACATACTGTTTCTAGTGTCACCTGTGTGAGCCAAAGCAACACATCATGTGACTTCTAATATTCATCCATCCACATTCAGCTCTGCATCAGTAGATCTGTGTGTTATCATGTCATGACACACTACGCCAAGCAAGTGGAAAATTTCTGAAAACATGGGAGCAAATTTTCTATTGGGCTTCGACCGCAGATCACGACCATATTCTTGGCTGGAAAAATCCTTACGTAATGGTGTAATTTTAAAATAGGAAAATGACTTCCAGTCAAGGTTATTATCGTTAATAAAAACTAATGAAATGACGAAAACTAGAATTAAAAAAAACATTTTCGTTAACTGAAATAAATAAAAACTACAATTAAAAGACAAAACGATAACTAACTGAAACTGTATTGTGTGTTTACAAAACTAAATAAAACAGATAAAAATTATCGATAAAATTCCCTTCGTTTTCGTCTTTGTCAGTGTTGGATTGATACGAAAGTTATTTATTTTGCTCTAGCAATTTTCTCTGCTGGCACCATATGATATTTAAGGGTCCGTCACTTGTGTTCACTTGTGGTTTCCAGTCGTCTTCTGGTCCCCACTCTACCTGGAAACATGGAGACTAAAGTTGGGAGAAAGCAGCAGAGTCCTGTCTGGGATTTATTTGAATATGACCACAGAGAAGAAGAGAAAAGATATAAAAAAAAACCAAAAAAACTAAAACTAAGCATTTAGAAAAAAATGAAAACTAATAAAAACTAGCAAACCTGCTCTATAAACTAATTAAAATGAACTGAATTAGGGAAAAAAACTCCAAACTAAATAAAACTAAACTATAATGAAAAATCCAAAACTATTAGAACCTTGGTTCCAGTTTGAAGTTTCCTCGATCATAGTTGTGTCACCTGTAGCTACAGTCCCGCTGAAAATGACACCACAATACTTTATGTTGAGTTGCTATGACAGCCAAAAGCAATGAAACAGTAGTTTACTTGCAAAGGACACGCAGTGTGCTGGTGCTAATAAAAGGGTCAAGTTGGAACAGTGCAAAAGCAGCGTTTAATGTTTCTCATCATTTGTCTTCAGAATGTGAACAGAGTCCTGGTTGCATCTGCCACACATCTGATGCATGACTGTCATACTTTTTAAAATGATCTCTGGTATAAAACCCTCCTGTAGCTTCTATGTTTGTTTCAGCGGTTATGAATGAAAATGTTCAGCCTCTATGGTATCCAGGTGCGATATTATTATTATTCTTATGACTAATGAAGGATGGAAGATGTTGTTTGCTGCATGTATGTTTGAACTAGAGCTTATTTCTAATGGCTAAAAGCTATTCCTAATAGGACTGTCCAACATGGCTAAATGTCGTCATTAGGACTTAATGGTCCATAATGGTTTGGCCTTGAAATAAAAGTGGAAGAAACCAGATGGTTATTTGTAGTTTTAAATTATTCTGCATGGTCAGAACATGATGTGAATAGTGGAACATTTCCCAAAACTAGAGGTAGAATATTTAAGATAAGAGCAAAATATTGGAAGGTTTGGAGGTGTTTTAACTCAGAATATAATCAAAATGAACCCAAGAGACAAAAGAAATTATATATGGTGCGATTTTTCGGGAAGTGATGGCGTACTGTGTATGTGATAGTACTGATGGAAAAGACGTTTTTGATGAAGGAAACAAACTGCTGTTGAATTGTTATGTTATGGGCAAGTAGTGTTTTTCATGTGCTAAAATGAAGCCTTTGAATGAATCCTGTCTGTGCTTCTACATGTTCATCCACTGGGTCACAGTATGAACAGTGTTCATGTTGGCTTTACTTTAATCCTAGTGATCTTGGAAGACTGTTACACTATCTGTTGTCTCATGGATGGATTATTTAGCTCAAATAAGCTTAATTCTGTGATTTTTTTTTTTTTTTTAATTATTAAAAATATTTTGTATGTTTATCTGTCTTTTTGTTCAACCTTCCTTAAAGAGCGTATATTAACATTCTGGACACAAATTGTTTTGATTCATTTAATCTGCAGTTCATTTGAAACATACAAGCTCTCACCTTTATTTATTTAATGTCTCTATTTTCTGACGCTGGTTCAAAGTATTGTAACTGATTAGCTGTTAATATTTTTGCCCTCTCTGACACGTGGTTTGATTTCTGTGTTAGACTATGCATGTTTATGATTACATTTGCTATGTAGTGGAATGCTTCTGCTAAAGAGTACTGTTAATGTGGAAGATGGATTTTTGTTCAGCTTTAACATAAACTTTCTGCTCTGTACAGTACAATTCCATTAGACAAACTGCCATATATTATGTGTAGTCATCTGAAAATCACTTGATATATAGCTCAATGATTTTAGTTTCACTCATTTCAGTTATTTTTGCTACATGTACTTGAGGGTGTAGAGTGGAATGTAAGAATTGACAGTATGTTTGGACCACTTAATTTATTATCTTTTGTTTGTAATACGGTTTTGAAAAAGTGCAAGAAATAATAAAACGTCATTACAATTAACCATAACTACACTGGAAGGCCTCTGTCTTTATCTTTGACTTTGTAAACTGTTCATAAATAACTTGAAATGACTTGAGCGTCTTATTTAAAAAAGAAAAAAACCTTAGAGAGGCCAGGACTGAAGACACCTGTTGTACCATAACTATTCTAGTATGGGTGGAAATACACTGTGCACAATTATTAGGCAAGTTGTAAAAATTAATCCTCAAAAATGGGTTAATTTTATTATTTAACACCTCCAGTGCTCTTAGTTGAAATTCTTAATAAAGCTCAAAACTGAATATTAAAGTAAAATAGAAGTTTTGTTTTTCTTAACCCTGTGATGCATGAATTATGAAAAAAAAAAAAGTATCTCGATTTTTTTTTTTTAGATTGATTTTATTACTTAAATTAGGCTGAAGTTGAAATGCATTTTGAATTTATTTTTTTTTTAATGGCTATATTAAGATATTTAACCTTCTGAGACCCAGGAAAGTCCAAGTTTTTGGCTTTTTTAAAACTTAAATTGCCTATATTGGAAAAACCATAATGCAACAGTTTTTTTCAGACGCATATTTAACAATTTTTATGGAATGTCCTTGGGGGTGGACGGTTTTTTTTGTATAAAGCCGTGAAACTCTTGTTCACAAACGTGGACAGAAAACTCACAGCTGGGTCTTAGGAGGTTAACTTTAAGAGATCACAGATCAGTCCAAATTGTAAAATTAAGATGATCCTGTTTTTCATTGTATTGCTTAGGGTCTATAGAGACTGAAGCCCATGTGGTTTGGAGAATACTGCCTTTATAACCCTTTGGAAAGTGAGCTGAAACTGTGTCCACAAATGTGGACTTCTTGCACGAAAGGGTTAAGACAGTGTTTTTCAACCTTGGGGTCGGGACCTCACGTAGGGGCACCTGGAATTGCAATGGGGTCGCCTGAAATTTCTAGTAATTGATGAAAATTAAAAAAAAAAAAAAAAAAAAAAAGAAAATACTAAAAAAATGATATGGTGAGTTGAGAGAGACAATCCCACTACATAGAAGACATGACAAACTGTGGTTGTGAAACTGCAGCACTGTGGTTCTGTTTATCTGTCAAATGTTCATTGTGGTCAGTTTCAGATGCTGCAGCTCTTTCATAATTCATAGTTTCAGTTCTTGTTTGTTCAGTATTAATTGTCCTCCTTGTAAATCACAGCTGGACTGACTGGACATATCCTGACCAAGGAAAATAAAATTTTCCCTTTGTGCAGTAATCTACACCTGGATTTACTGCCTCTGTCCACAATAATATACATTACATAGACTAAATGTCCTCTAAAATTAATGTTTACTTGCAACAGTAGAGCAAACTATTAAATGATCAAAAACAAATTAATTTTAGCAAAAAAAAAAAAAAAGTCTCAGTTTTGAATGGGGTCACCAGAAATTTATGATGTTAAAATGGGATCACACGCCAAAAGAGGTTAGAAACCACCGAGTTAAGAGAATATCACAATGTGCACAATTATTTGACAAATATTGGTGTGCAAATTATTAGGTAGCTATATGGAAAATAGATATTTTCACATGTCACTTGTTTATTTTCATCTGTTAAAGTGAAAATAATGAACAACCAACTCAAAATTTACAAATAAACATTTGTAACATTTCACGCAAAAAAAAAAAATCTGTGACCATTACAGCCACCTGTCATTTCAATAACTGTCACAAGCCTTTCATCCATGATGTAATAACCCTCAACTGTAATCTGAGTTATGAACATCTACATGATTTAATGTGAATTAAATACAGGAAAATACAAGATTTTCACTGGGAAAAAAAGCAAAATAAGGAGGATAATATTATAATAAATGGTAATAAATCACTTAAGAAAGGTTAAATATAGAGAAAATTAATTTGGGAACTGACATAAAAGTAGCACTGGGTCTTCATGGGTTAAACGTATGCTAGTTACTAAACTTAATTCAAATATAATGTTAAAGTAAAATTTATAGATTGAAAAACTCTGGTACAAAATAAAAACAAAAAAATCTGTAAAAATTATTAAAAAATGTTTGTACAAAATTAAAACAAAAATGATACATAAAAAAAAGATTGAAAAATTTTAGTCCAAAATTAAAAAAAAAAAAATCTGTAAAATTATTTAAAAAAAAAAAAAATAAATAAAATCTGGTACAAAACAATAAAAAATGGTTGAGAAATTCTGGTTAAAAAAACAAATCTACATAAAAATAATGAAAAAATTTGAGTAAAAAAAAATATTTAAAATTCTTGAAAAAAGTGGAAAAGAACTTAAATGAGCAGTAAGTGAAGTAACTCTACACCACAGGTGTCAAACATGCGGCCCGGGGCCAAAACCGGCCCGGCAAAGGGTCCAATCTGGCCCGTGGGATGAATTTGCAAAGTGCAAGTTAGGGCATCGAACTGAAAAATAATATCATAATAACCTATAAATAATGACAACACCAATTTTTTTCTCTTTGATTTACTGCAAAAAACATTAAATTATAAAAATGTTTACATTAACAAACTATCTTTTAACAATAACGTGAATAACCTGAACAAATATGAAGAAATGAAAAAAATTAAGTGCAATTTTAACAACTTTCTGCCTGTTACTAAATGTTTTGTGCATATGTATAAATGATAAGTCGAGGCATACTACTGATAAAATTGTACTTATATTTCTTAACAAATTCCATTTTTTTCAGGTTATTCACATCCTTTTTGTTTGGATAGTTTGTAAATGTAAATATTGGCATAATTTTGCACTAAAACAATTTGGAGTTGTCATTATTTATTGGTTATCATGATATTATTTGACTGGTCCGGCCCACTTCAGATTAAATTGGGCTGAATGTGGAACCTGAAAGAAATTGAGTTTGACAGCCCTGCTCTACGCCTTTGATGGGTTTGTATCATATATGATACAAGGTGCATTGAAGGGTTAACATCCACAGATTAGCGTGGGGCCCCTGTGCTGGTGGGGCCCATGGGCCAGTGCTGTGGCCCATGGGCCCTGGATTAGAACACAGCCCTGGATTAGATTAGATAGAACTTTATTGATCTTTTGGGTAGAACCCTCAAGAAATTAAGGAGGAGGGGGTGCACTGTTCCTGGAGGTCCTGCAAAAGCAGGTCAATGCGTGGAGTGGACCCTGTTCCCGAAGCCCCTATTCCACCTCCCTGTTTCAAAAATCTATTTAATATATGGTTCCCAGGTAGAGGACGTATCAGATATGTAACTGATAAGAACAGATACTACATTTGATCTGAGCTGAAAGGCTGAGGTTACTGTGAGTGCACTTCTCCTGCTCTGTTATAATGATGTGGTTTAAACACTAGACCAGGGCTTTCAAACTCATGTTAGTTCAGTTCCACATTCACCCCCATCTGATCTGAAGAGGGCCGAACCAGTAGAATAATAATAGTGAAAAAAGTAAAATTCCATTATCATAATGTTTACATCCCCAATGTTTCCTTAAAACTCTGAGAAACATGA
>NC_043967.1:2183107-2228107 GCF_902148855.1 Sphaeramia orbicularis
TATGTTCATCTACTTAACTTAGGGCAGGGAGGATCAATCTAAATATTGATAGTATCCATACTAAGGTGTGTGTGTGTATTGGTATCAGATCAATACTAGTGTTATGAGATCGATGCTGTTGTTGCAGTTTCCCTTCTATAAGTCCAACAAATCAGTTGAATTTCCTCTTAGAGCATCTCTCTCTCTCTCTCTCTCTCTCTCTCTCTCACACACACACACACACACACACACACACACACACACACACTTGTGTCTTCCTGTGTTTTATTTTTACCCACCATTGAATGGAACACCATTACAGAGAATAATGAAACAAAGAAGCAACTGAGCTCATGGGGCAGGATCGTAGGATTAGCGGTTCAGAAGCTAAACATTTTAGAACAGATATTTCAAGCCGCTGGCTGGGGTCTAGGTCTAGGTTGTGTTGTTTTAATTCTAAACACAGGAGATATCTGCTAGCTTCAGTAGTATGTATGTGTGTTTATTTGTGAGTGGAGAAAGCAGAAAGTGTCTATTTTCAGTTTAAATGTGATGTGATAAACTGAAGGGCCTCTGAATATTGGCTCATTGTCTTGGATGATGTCCTTGCTGCTCATTAGTGATTCAGTGGCTTCTATTACACTTGGACATCCCTCTGAACAGTCGCTGACAGCTTTAGTGATCACCTGACACATGGGTTCATACAGTTCTTCTTCTGCTGTAGGATTGCACCCCCCCATAACCCCCCCAGCACCTTCCCCCTCACAGGTAGCTCAGTCTGGGCATTTCCTCTTGGACCACAACAGACAGGTGTAACAGAAGCTGCTGCAGCGCCCAATGAGTTGTAAATGGACACCAGTGTTGAAGGCAAACAGATGTAACCCAACTCCTCCCAGCTAGCATTACTGCTCAGGCCATTGACTGGGGAGCAGGTCCAAGCCCCCCCCCCCGACTCCACTCGACCTCAATACACCAGGCAAGGAACTTTCCCTGACCTTCATAAGAGGATGGAGAGCACTGGACTGATGTAATGCACAGTCATGTAAGTACGGAAGAGTGAAGTGATTTCCAGACAACAGATCCAGTTTAAGACAAGTCTGTTAGGGTTAGATCTGCTGTTTACTGCTTTAACTGCAAGTGTGCTGCTCCTGACTTCACACTTCGCCTGTTGGTGTCATGGATACCATCATGTGGACACAAAGATGGTTTTGGTGGTTCTGGAGAATCGATTGAGGTCAGTGGAGCTATAGTTGTGACGCATATAGAAATTGTAAAAAGTATTTTTTCCAGCCCATTTATCTAATAAGGGACACTTTGTGTATAGTACATATCTTCCAGTGGCGGCTGCTCGTCTTTCAGACAGGGGAAGCTCATCGTCAGCTTACATTAAAAAAAAAAGTCAAGTTATTTAAACATAAATTTGGCCCTCCGTTCCTTTTTAAGAAAATGGTCATATCGTACCAAGTAAACAAGAAAACGTTGAAATTATGTTAAATTGAAACAAGGAAGTACAATGAGTGTGTTTTATTTACAGTGCAAGAAATGAACAAGTCATTTCGTAGTGGTTTCTCTCTTGATTTCTCAGCAGAATGCGAGACGGTATTAAACTGAACTGTGTCAGTGAAGAAGTAGATCTCAAACTAGCTGTCAATCAAACGGGATTCAGCCTTTCGACCGATCCTCCAATCCGCATGTGGAATCCTGCCGTCCAGCCCAGCTGAGCTCCGCCCACAGCTCCATTCACCCCCAGAGACACCAGGTGTCCGGGGGCAGGACAAGATCGTGGCATTTATCCAATTACCGTCCAGTTTTGAGGCAATGAAAAAAATTGTTTCACTCAGTCCCATTGAAGTGCATGGACGCTGAGCATCTACGGACAAATGCACTGAGCAGAGATCGAATGAGAAAACACAGACACGGGAATGGAGGAGAAGTGAACAACATCCAGTCTGTTGGTTTGTGATAAAGCTGATTCTGAACGAACTCATCTGTGAGATGAATGTGTTCTAACACATTTGTGGTCAATGAAATGTCAACACAACCGAACAGATTTAACCATTTAATTTTTGTAATTTTAGGGGAAGCTGAGCTTCCTTTGCAGTCTGTGAGAAATCACCACTGATATCTTCGTACCTTAGTACAGCCCAGCCAGGGGAAAGGAGCGGCAAAAGCTAATCCAGGCTGAGGTGTGGGCGGAAAAGGAAGAAACTGGCCTCAGCAGGATGGTGGGCATGACCAAGCAGGGGGCCTGGGGTTCTTGGTCCAGTCAGTATATGTCATCCTCCCAAGCCCTTCCAGTCTGTTCACCTGGGGCCTGGTGGACTCGCCTGCCTGTCAACTCTGCCAGAAGAAGGGATCTATGGAGTACATCTTCAGCTGCTGTTCTAAGGCCTTGGGAGAGGGGCGGTACCGGTGGAACCATGACCGAGTCCTGCGAGCAATAGCAGATACCATCTGTACCGGCATCAGCTCCAGCAAGTCTCAAGGTCCTACAAAGAGCTCCATCTCTTTTGTTTGTGCCGGAGAGAAGCCTCTACCCCGTCCAAAGGCCCAGGGAGGGCTTCTCCCAACAGCTAAAGACTGGCAGTTCCTGGTCAACTTAGGAAGACAGCTGAAGTTCCCAGACACAATTACAACGACCACACTCAGGCCTGACATGGTCCTGATGACTGAGGCAACCAAGCAAGTGGTGTGGCTGGAACTTACTGTCCCCTGAGAAGATAGAATGGAAGAGGCGCAAGAGAGAAAGAGGGCCAAGTATGCTCCTCTGGTAACAGAGTGTCAGAGGCAGGGGTGGAAGGCCCGCTGTGAGCCTGTTGAAGCAGGCTGCAGGGGTTTTCACTGGGTCCTGGGACTCAGAGAGGACAAACTACCAAGAACATCTTAGAAGCTGCTGAAAAGGCTTCCCAGTGGTTCTGGATTAAAAGGGGTGACGAGTGTTGAGGTGGACTACCTGGACACAGGTTGGGGACTGGTCACCCCCAGCCTGGAAGAGGGTGTCTGACGATAAGGCCCAAAACACCCGATGACGCCAGGTCTTTCACAGATGATGTGTCCAGGTTGCACCGCGAGGTGTATAATACGACATCTAATGAGAGAGCACTTTGAGAATTTAACCTTAACCTTCAAATCTGTTTTAGAATGGAAAAAATATACTCATATTTTTCATATGCCCCCTCCAAATGGCAAACTGATAAATTATTTTTTGTGGGGGAAAAAAAAGAATTGTGAAGCTAGGATAAGGTATGATTTGTGGTGGTGTGTACAAAAAAGAAGCCATTAATACTTGGTTGGCAGGTTTATTACCACAGAATAAGTTTACACTGTATCCTTAGAAGGAGATGCGTTTTTGTGGCAGCTGTAGTGGGGGGTGAATGGGGTATTTACTTGGTTGTCATATGCAACTTCAGTAAATATCACATCCTGATCCATAGTAACTAAATTCACTTGGGTCCAGGATGACAAGAGGCCTGTATGACCAATGACTATGGTAGTTTACTACATTTAACAGCTGCTACTGCATTTTTGTTGCAGATGCTTTGGTTACATTTGAAAGACTGTTCTAGTGTGAATCCATATCTTTAGAATATGGAAATGAAAGGCCAGGTGATTGATTATTTAGAGTTAGACTAACAGGAAAAATTGGGACAAATGACCCAGTTTTACTGGTGGGGGCACACTATGCAAAAGAACCCATGGGTCCTCCAGCTGCGCTCTATTCTCCAGGTATTCCAGGGTGTCCTTGAGGTGACGTCTTTAAGGCCTGATGGGATACTATGGGTCTGCACAGGAAGATCTGCACAGAGGAGTGTGAAGGAGCTGCAGGCCAACTCACAGCTCCAAACCCATAAAGACACAAACATCCACCACTGACCAAAAGTCTCCATGGATCTAAAACAGTGGTTCCCAACCTTTTTTGGCTTGTGACCCCATTTTAACATCACAAATTTCTGGTAACCCCAGACATTCAAAACTGAGACTTTTTTTTTGCTAAAATTAATTTGTTTTTGATCATGTAATAGTTTACTATGATATATTGCAAATAAATGTTAATTTTAGACAACATTTAGTCTATATAATGTAAATTTTTTATTTGTAAATTTGAATTTTTTTTTTTTTTTTTTACATTTTTTATCAATTACTAGAAATTCCAGGTGACCCCACGTAGGGTCCCAACCCCAAGGTTAAAAAACACTGCATTAACTGCTCCCAATCCCCTTTTTCAGTTGTGTGGTACAGTCTGTTCTTTCTCAAACTGATAAAATCTTGCACCACAAACATCTGAAACCAGTGTTCAAGGAGTTAAACTGAAATGAGGAGGAAAGAGAGTCTTATTTAGATGCTCACCTGGGCTGTAGATCCACCAGCAGCACCAAAGTTTACATTGGAATAATGTCAGTCCTTTTAAAGTGATACCTTGCCCCTTTTGTAAGTTTTTTTTTTTTTTTTTCCTTTTTTTGTCAATGACTAGAAATTTCAGGCGACCCCAATTGAATTCCAGGCGACCCCATGTGGGGTCCCGACTCCAAGGTTGAAAAACACTGATCTAAAATGTTTAATAGCTGAACCACTAATCCTATCCATACATGTCAATAATTGGTGTAAAACACAGTTGGTTATCAGATATGACCCATTTGGATGTTCAGAGGCTCTGTGGTTACCATGGAAACATGTCATCTTCTACAACACTGATTCACCAGTAAAACCCATGCAGTTGGATCAATGACAGATGTTGAAAAAAGTATTTTTTTCCTAATTTGTTCTGATTTGATATAATATCCTTTGAATTTACTCTGAGCTTTTATGAACATCTACATGGTCAGTAAATTAAAGGTAGGAAAATACATGATTTTCACAGAAAAATACAAAATGCAGAGGATAATATCATAATGAATTGTGATAAATCACTGGGGAAAGAAAAAATAATTTGGAAGTTGTGACAAAATTAATTGTGAGTCTTTCAGGGTTCTTCTTGAGCTTGGAGCCACAGGTGGTGGACCCATGGGTGCAGCTTTGCTGGTTTGTCTGTCGCCCTCTGATAGCTGCTTTTGTTTTGTCATTGTGATAGTTATGTAGCACTGAAGTCCCCCCACATTTAAATAATTCTTCGTACTCTAACACTGCGTTCCTCTGTTTTGACACTGGTTTTGTGCAGACGCAGCTCTTAAGTAAACAACAAAATACGGAACACCTTTAGGACATTGTGGGCATCAACTTTCAAGGCATCATTTACTTGTGTTGCCGATAAGCTGTAAGTGTACCCATTACTTGTCTCATGGGCGACAGTTTGGTCTAAACAGTAGTAACCTCAGAGTTCCTGACTGGATCAACCCTTTAGGTACTAGAGTTTTTTGGGGTTTTTTATTTTCAATTTTGATTTCAGGATTTCAAAAAGCTGTCTGTTTCATTCAGTTATGTTGCTTATTGCAAGATTGTGACTTCAACGCTTCAAGAGTTAATACTCCCTTCATGCACTTTGTCTGAGAACTAAGTTACCATTGGCCTGAAGAACTGAAGGTCCACCTGACTCTCTTTGTCTTGACTTGATTTCTAAGTACCCCATGGGTAGTCAAGTGATGTAGTGATGAATGAGATTTGGTTCATATGGAGCCATTTATTTTTGGGAAATTGTAAATATTGGGTGAAGGTGTTAAATTAAGTTTTTCAGATTTTTTTCAACTAAACTCAAAGGTTAAACTAGCTGAATATCCTGAACGCTGACAGTTTTGTATAATTAGTGTCACCTGAAACCTTGAAAATGTAGCTGTTTCCTCACCAGCCTGCTCTACTTACAAGTGATGTTTCCTCCATATAAAGTAAACATTTCTCTCATATTTTATATATCCAGCTCCTTTTGTGTTTACTCCTGCTGACAACCTGACTTTTAGTCTACAGGTAAGACAAGCCAGGGTTATCTGGGTAATTAAGGCTAGTTAACAGGGTTAGCATCACATGACATTATTTTCCACAGTTGGAAGGTTAAGTGGTTAGTTTAGGTTAGGTTAGTTTAGATTAGGTTAGGTTAGGTTAGGTTAGTTAGGTTAAGGTTAGGTTAGTTAGATTAGGTTAACATTAGTTAGGTTAGGTTAGGTTAACGTTAGCTAGGTTAGGTTAACTTAGGTTAAGTTGGTTAGGTTAGGTTAGGTTAAGGTTAGATTAGTTAGGTTAGGTTGAGTTAAGTTGGTTAGGTTCGGTTAGGTTAGGTGTTAGGGTAGGTTAGGTTAAGTTGGTTAGGTAAGGTTAGGTTAAGTTAAGTTTGGTTCGTTTCAGTTTGGTTTGGTTCAGTTAGGTTAGGTTCGGTTCAGTTAGGTTCAGTTAGGTTCGGTTCAGTTAGGTTCAGTTAGGTTTGGTTCGGTTCAGTTAGGTTTGGTTCGGTTCAGTTAGGTTTGGTTCGGTTCAGTTTGGTTAGATTCGGTACAGTTTGGTTTGGTTAGGTTAGGTGTTTAGGGGTTAGGTTAGGTTAAGTTAGTTTAGGTTAGGTTAGGTGTTAGGATTAGGTTAGGTTAGGTGTTAGGTTAGGTTAGGTTAGGTTAGGTTAGGTTAGGTTAGGTTCGGTTCGGTTCGGTTTGGTTCGGTTAGGTTATGATCTGGCTCTTTACTCATTCGTTCTTTAGATAGTCCCATCAGTCAGTTTGTCTCCATGATGTAATATCACAGAAATGGACTGACAGAAAGCAACAAAATTTGGTACAAAATTTCACTAAAGAGAAAAAGATTCTGGTGGCTAAAGGTTAAAGATCAGGATCTTTAATTAGATGAACTATTAAACTAAGAAATCTGTCTTTAGTTGTTATATTGGTGTAAATATTTTAAAAACAGTAGAAAGAAGTGACTGAGCTTATGGTTATTGTTTACTAAAAACTTGCACTTGGTGAACAAACTCTTGATGTTCCTTTGCTTTTCAGGTGATGGTATGAAAATTTACACAAAGTGTTTATGAGTAAACCTTTTCACTAACTAAACAACATAAGCTACTGATTGTCAGTGAAGTGTAACCTACTTGTCTTTTGATTTTTAGTTTTCAGCAGTAACTTCCCGGCAAGAGCTGCGTACCAAGTGGCTGCACTCCCAAGAGTAAGTTCCACCAGACGTCTTCCACCACTGCCCTGGAACTGGATTAGTCTGTTTCGTATCAGTGAATACACATGGGTGGGAGCTACAGCGGGAACAACCCACAGCACTAGTATTTAGAACAGTGTGTTCAATACAGAAGGAAACTCAAACCAGAGTTTAGTGAAATATCTGTGAGCTGTAGTATACAGAAAACAGTGGAACAGAACATCTGATATTTCACTCCATTTGTATTTTAATCAAAATAAATACTTCAGTATTCTTCAATTTCACCTCTTGAAACACATTTAAAAACTCGTTAAAGCACCTTCACAACATTCCACAGTGGTTCAGGGACTGAGAACACCAAGTCATGAAGTGTTTCAGGTTCATTTTGTCTCATTCTTCCTGAAAACAGGACTTAAAGTATGCAACAGTACAGGGTCACATTTTGTGTTTCCAGAAGCTCCACACATTCTTTATTGGAGACAAGTGTGGTCTTCATCAGGCCAGTCCATGACCAGCACCCCCTTCTTCTTCATCCAGGCCTTTGGAATGTGTACACATGTGCTTTTATACCTTTTTGATGCAATATTCCTGGATGACCCCAGGCCATTACAGACCCTGGCCTCTGGGCTTGTTGCTGGTAACAGTCTGTCTGGTCATATTTGCCACTGGTCTGGAGTCTCATGGTCTCATGACACCCATATCTTCTGACTGATCTGAGCACAGTCCACATTTCCACTGAGTGCTGGTCCATCCCAGATGCCTTTGAGTTCAGACCAGTCCTCAGTGCTTCTGGACACAGTTCACATAAAGTTTCCTTTTGGCTCCGTTCATTTTGAACTGGTATTTGTGTTTGTACCCTGTATTATAGAACTTGACAAAGGTTCTCCACAGTAATCTGACCCATGTGGTTCTCTGAGGTCAAAACCAATGAAAGTTGTTCCTCAGTGTTGTCTGATTAGCCTAGACTGGTTTCCTTGCCCTTTATACATTGCAATTCAGATTACTTGAATCTTTTATTTCTGTTCTACATCATAGAGTCTGAAATATCCTAATCTTTTTCTATCCTTCTTTTAGGAATTAATTCATTAATTATTTTTTGAATTTCAATAATTTTCTCACACATTTATTGTGAAACAGTGGTTCAGATCATTACTAGTCCTGAACTGATAGGGAATTTTCTTGAATGTGTTGCAGCCTGAATGAGAGAAATGGATGTAATTTATAAACTGTACAGACAAAACGTTGGCGGCTCAGGCTGCTCTTAGTTCTGCTGCTATAGGCTTAGACTGAGACTCCTCATGATACACTGACCTCCTCTCTCCTCCTTTTCTTCTCTATTCACATCCCAGTAAATCCATGTTAGTGACTCTCCTTCTTCCCTGGAGTCTCTGTGGTTTTCCCTCGATCATCTCTGGACCTGCTGCTGTGGTCCTGCCTCTCTCCTGTTTTCATTGTCATCACTCATTTATCCATATAGTTGTGATAGTGTTTATTATATAGTTCCATAGATGGTAGCGGTTTCTATTATTTTTGCTAACAGTTACAGTAGTAGTATATTCACTGTAGTACTTGTATTTGGAGAAGTTGTATTAACAGTTATGGGTATTTGTACTAGTTATTGGTAATTATACACACCAGCTGTTTAGTTTTTAACAGTTGTAGTGCAGTTTGCTGTGCATCCATGTGCCCCCCCCCATCTCTCTCTCTCTCTCTCTCTTCCTTTATCCCTCTCTCTTTAACCCTTTTAACTGGTCGTCACTCGTCCATCCTCCAGAGCCTGTTTAAAGGAAGTTTCTCCTTCCACTGTCACCAAGTGTTTACTTCTGGAGGATTCTGTTGGTGTTTGTGAATATTGGTTTAAGAGTCTGGTTTATTCCCGCTCTGTATGGAACGTGTCAAGAGATAACTTTTGTTATAATTTGGCGCTATACAAATAAATGTAGATGATTGATTGAAATAAAACATGAACATGTTGTGTTGCAAGTACATTTTAATGTCAGTCTATTTTCCAAACTGTCCTAACTTTATCTCATTATGCATTGTGCAGTTATTATACATCCATGACTATCCACGACTTCTAGTTACATGTTATCTTTTGTACATTAGTGTTGAAGTGACTTCTCTGTCTGGTTCCTCAGGGTGGACTTGTGGAAATCGAAGCTGTTGCCGTCCTCGGTCCTCTGTCAGACTCCTGACTAGCCGGACACAAGCTGTAGTCCAAACCTTCATGTGACCTCACAATTAAAAATGTTGACACCTTGTACCAGATGAGATGTGAAAGGCCAAATAGGCTTTATCACAACTGTTAGGATTGGAAATAAATGTCTTTTCCCTTTGGCTACTGTAACTCATTGGATAGACAGACTTTTTTTTTTTTTGGGGGGGTGGGGGGTGGGGGGGGTTACATAATTCTTATTTACAGAAATTTGTAGCTTTCAGCAGGGCAGCACTTAAATCAGGAGGACTTTGCTTTCATACATTACATGAAAAAAGATGGTGACAATAACTAATAATATATATTAGTATATATATTATATACTGATAATATACTCAAAAATGTCTTGTGAAAGAGAGGGAGTCTATGATTTACAGGGAAAATTTAAAGATTCATAAAGTACACACTAGGTTAAAAAGTTTCTGCATCACCATCTGTGGAGTAAAATTATGGAACAAACTGTGTGTGGAGATAAAACAAATATCAAATATAATTCAGTTTAAAAAAAGATAAAGAATTGATTCTTGAGAGGTCCAGTATTTAATAATGACAATGAGGGCTGTTTGTTTATGGATGATGTTGTACTGATAAATTTGCTGTAATTATTGAAGAAAACTGTTGAATTGTTGAGTCTGTTTGTATGACTGTACTGACATGAACATACTGTTGTGAATAATTCAGTTTCTGCATTATGGATTTGTTGTGGTTCGATGCTAAAATTAGGAAAATAGTATTGTTTGATTCTTGTATTAAGTTAATGATAAATGTGTAAAAGCACTGAGGGGTTGGATTAAATAAGTTTATACTTCTTCTTACTCCTTTTCGACCATGCAAAATTCAGACTTGTATGTGCCTGAAGATAGATTCTGTCCATTTAAATGTTATTTTATTTTTGTCTTAATTTGCTTTCTTTTGCTTTGTTTTTTGTTTCTTTGCATGTTTGAAATAAATAAATAAATAAATAAAATTCTCTGGCTCTAGATTTTGTGAACTTATGGCTTGGTGCAATGTAAATGCAAGAAAGAGTGCCAAATAACGACTGTTCATAAATGAATGAATGGTGAATGTACAATGAAGGATGTGTGACAAAAGGGTAAACATCATTGGCTCAGGGATCGTTTGTGAAAACAAAAGAAAAATGAAGAGCAATGAATGAGAAGATTCACAGCCAATGAAAACCTTTTCATATACATGCTGCCAAATCCATAACAGTGGCTGGAACAGTGGCACTCAGAGAACATGTACAAGTATAACATGAAGAATGAATGAGTGAGAACTGAGGAAGCAGTCGAGGGAAAATGGATGTTTACAGCGTTCTTAAGGAGGGGACATGTTAGTCCTGAAGGAATCACCTCTCAAATAAATCAGTGTCAATCCGTAACCATACATCCTAAATCAAAAATTCTTGCAGCTGAAACTTGTGAATGTATTGATGTTTAATATGTGAAAAAAGTCAAAACTGAGAAGGCAGTAATTGTGAGAATTTTGAGTTTTGTCATGGGAGTTTTGAGTAAAATCAGCACTCTGTGTGTTTAGAGGCCTGTAGATGAAAAACAAAAAGTTTTAAGATTAACATGTAAATTAGTCTTTGAAAGAAAAGAGTTTTTCCAAAAATCTGATGTGTCAATTGTAGAATTCCAAGAAGTGTGAGAGCTATGAAGAGTTACAAAAAAAGAGTTTACAAGAAATGCAAATCAGTCTCCCCACTCTGAAAGTGAGAGAGTAGAGGCTTTCAGCCAATCAGCTGTCAGTATTCTGTTCCCTGAAAACACTACATGATATCGGTACCAAATGTCACACACATATTCTTTGTGCCAGGCCACACATTCTTCATATAGATCAATCATGTGGGAATGGTAGCAGTTTGAAAATGGCCCTATTCATTTCGAATGGACAAGTTCTGCCTTTTTTTTTTTTTTTTTTTTTTTTTTTTTTTTTTTTTGCCATTTTAATGAAACCTGTGTATTGGACCGTTATCACATGTCATAACACATCTTTCCAGACCAGGCTGCACATTTTTGCAATAATATGTTTGGGTCAAATCTGTGGGTCGCATTAGTCATGAGAACACACAGGTATCTATTGAATGGTTTTTTTTTGTTGTTTTTTTTTTTTTTACAATAAAATGTCTCCTTACAGGCCTTTATGTACATTTCAAATAAAGTATTAGATACCATTTTTTGAAGGTGGACTTTTTTTAATTTCAGGACAGTTCATAGCTTATTGCATCTTCATTGTGTTTGTCATTTTTCCCAACAGAGAGAAATCATGACACAATACAAACACTCTCACGTTTACTCTTCTCCAATTCCTTAAAAATCAGAGAATCACCAGCTTGTCATACAGTATTCATTACAAACAATGATTATCAAATCAAAGCCAGTCACCAAACAGAATATAATGTTCTGATCAAATGTATTTTGGCTTTGTTTTTTTCAGGAGTGTAATGTTTTAGAAAAGTACAGAATGGATTAAAGACATACATGACATTTCAGAATATGTGCTATTAGGAATTTCTATACAGGTAATGAATAGACATGTACTAATTAATTTACTGTAGGTTAGTCTTGTTTTGCCGAATTCTACTCCCTGCCAACAACTGCATCACGCAGCAGCTGCCGAAAACAGCTCCCCCTTCCTAAGTCAGCCATGAAGAGGACAAAGTGCACCAAATTCACCCTGTCACACCAGAATAACTCCAAATATGAGCTGCTAAAGTCATTTAGCTCCTGTAGCTTCACAAGCTAATTCTGATGGGGGATGCAGTTTTCGGCAATATCTGCTGCTGAATTCTGCTCCCTGCCACGGGTGATGCAGTTTTCAGCAGAATCTGCTTTTATTTTATATTTTGTGTGTTGTGCATCTAAGATTTAACTTTAGAAAGTTTTACATACCTTACAGTTTACACATTCTTTAATAGTAAACAGATTAAAAAAAAAAAAACAAAAAAAACATAACTGCAATATCTTACAACATTATTCATTACTTAATTGCTACACAGCTGTGATGGTGTTAAGTGGTTGAATAATTCACAGTTAATTTCATAGCCTACAGTCAGAAAGGAGAAAAAGTTGTGACAGGGTGAATTTGGTGCACACTGTCCTCTTCATGGCTGATTTAGGAAGGGGGAGCAGTTTTTGGCAGGAAGTAGAATTCAGCACAAGTGTCCCATGCTAAACACAGTGCAGTAGTCTTGTCTGTGTCCAGTCTGTGAGCACAAATTACAGCCACTGAGAAGAGGGTAAGAAGGCACAGTGATGACTGATGAACCCTGACTTCCAACGCTTTCAAAGGCTCTGCATCTTGGCAACAAGGTCATGTCTTTCACACACACACACACACGCACGCATGCTCGCACGCACGCACACACGCACACACACATGCACACACACTCACACACGCACACACACTCATACATCTACACAATTTCAACTGCAGTATTCCCACTTCCACTCACACATACGAACATGATCGGACACTTTGAACTCCTTCATGTGTGCATCTGTCATTCATGTTGCAGTTCACTGACTGGGTGCTGAAAACACAAAACAGAAAACATGTTAACGCTCTTTTTTTTAATATGAGAACAACATGAAATAGTGTTGAACACACAGCAGTGTGTACCTGGTGTCTCTTCTGTTTTGGGCTCTGTGGCAGCACCTGTGGCCTCTGCTTTTTCTGTTTGAAGAAGACAAGAGTCATTGAAAACATTTAAAGAGTTTCAGTTCCATTTAAAAACAGGTGTCCTCGTAGTTCCCTCTCATTTTTCCACCTCCAATATAATACAGATTCATAGGTTGGTACTGAGTGGACTGTCACTCCCTGTATGGTCTGTGGATGCTTTTGAAACAATATGGAATATCTGAACTAGGGATGCACTGATACAGCAAAAGGTCTTTGGTATTAGCTAATACTAGCTAGTATGGGTTAATACCGTTATCAGTGTATAAGATATCTTTTCATTGATGGCAGTGACAGTGTCAAGGTTTTGTCATAAATTTGTATATTTGAATGTGTGTTCTTTCAAAGATAATGCAGTGGAGAAATGCCTTTATTAGTCCCTCAACGGGGAAATTCCATTTTTTCTGTCTTGTTCTATTGTACACACACAAAAGCCCACATACACACACATGCACAAACAGGACTAATATACATGCAGTTCATGTGTAGAGTGGTGTCAGAGTGCCACACGGCACCCTGAACAGTTGGGGATTTGGTGCCTTGCTCAAGGACACTTCAGCAATGCCCTGGTGATGAACTGGCACCTCTCCAGCTACCGATAAAAAATGCACTAACTTAAACCACTGATCCTCTGGTTCCCAAACCAAGCCCCTTCCAACTGAATCACTGCTGATGAAAGACTTTAAGCTGTTCAGTGTTTAGAATTTAGTGTCTATTAAAACACTTTTTTTTTTTTTTGGGGGGGGGGGGGGGGGGGAGAATTGTTATAACTTTATCTCAATTAATTTTAATAGTACATCATTACTTTCATAGAAGCTGAAAAAGGTTGGATTAAAAAAATACATAAATCCAACAATATTATAATTCTTGAAGGTCTCATATGTTGCCAAGCAGTTTTATTCTTGCATGAGACAGTGACCACTGGAGGAAAAAACTCAACTAAAATGACTTGACCTGCAAATCTATGTTGTTTTAGTTTAGGTTGAGTTTGCTCATTGTGGTTTCTTTTAAACTGTATTTTTATTTTTACTTCAGTCAACAACATTTATATTCCTGAATTGTGCTTAGATCCTCTGCTATGTGCAGTTTTTCAACTTAGTTGCTCTATTAAGGTTAAAGTGAAACAAATACTAATACTAATAGAATCTGAAGGATAAAGGATTATAAGTTCTTAACTTTGAGGAGAAATTCGCAGATCATGCAGATAAATCATAAAGATTTTTCTTAGAGTTTCTTCAGAAGGAGCAACTCTTTGTACTAGAGGTAATCTGTAGAAGCTACTCTCCGTTGAAATAAAATCTTTGACAAGCTTAGGTTTATTCAAAAAACTTACCAAAAAAAATGGATGTCAGAAACAGCAGTGTACTCATGTTTAATGCTTGTATAATGTTTATCTGTTTCTTTGCTTTAAACTGATTATTTTCTTTCCTATACTACAGTTTTGTATGGAAAAGGTCATTGTCTCTCCATTCCTCTCTGTATTTGAACTTTTCATAAAAGCCCATCTAGGGACCGGTGCAAATGCAAATTAGCTTTTGCTATAAGCACTATGATGCATGTCTGGGATTGCTGTGTTACAGTTGCTCTATGTCTTTTGCATCTGTCCCTATCAAATAAACCAAATAAATAAATAAATAAATAAATACAGCTTTATGAATATGGCCTCTGGACCTTTAAAAACCTATAAAGAGCAGAGATGCACTTAAAATCCATACATCCAATCCATGAATGTTCCAAAAAATGCATTTTTATTCAAAGACATAAAATTATATTAAACAAAGCTTTTCCATTTAATTAGCATATTGACCCCACCCCTCGCAGATCCCAAAGTGGCTGAGCTGCCGCTGAATGTGACACTTGATGCTTATCTCCCATTGGCTGTGAAACAGAGGCAGGGAGGCTCGGCATGGGAGTGCTATGTGTGCTGGCATGCTCTAGTTTCTCTGTGGACTCAGATTGCACCTTAATGAGACCACGGTGACAACAAAATGTTGGAAATACACACATACACACCATGCATGCAGGCTGTCTAAACAGAGCTGTGTTAGAGCTTAAACGTACACAGAGTAACACAGGACGACACTGAGTCCAAACAAAGGTCATGGACAGTCGTGATGAGTAATGATTAATAAGCGCAACAGTGGAGGACAAATGGCCTGTTCTGTGACCATGCATAGGACTCTAATGATGCAAACACTTTTTATCACATGTGTTTTTTGGCTCTGGCCTTTCATCGCTCCACGTTCCGGGCACTTTGCATTAAAGGGAGAGGACAACGAAGAGGAGGCTTCCTGAGTCTGCCGCCTGCTTTTCATTTGCATCAAGAAGCAATAAATGAACTGATGAAGGGACTGGAACTGTGCACCGGTCACCCAACTCTTCCCTCCGTCAACCATCATCTGGAGCCAAATGTGGCACATGATCAGTGGGTAAAAACCCACAACCTGAGAGCAGAGGTGTTACAGCAGCTTTCCATTAGTTCTGAGGTTTATTTACTCTTTTAGTTTGGTTTTTAATTTGTTCATTTTAGATGTGGTTTGTGCAAGAGTGCTTTTAGTTTATTTTTATTCTGAGGAGTCGACTCATGTTGATTTACATTTTATTTAGCTGTAGTTTGAGTTTTTTCAGGTGTGGCAACTCTAGTATGGGATGATCTACATCAAATATAATTTTCAAAACCCAGTCCCACATTAAATAAAGTCATTTTATCTTGTTTATCATAAACTTAAGTTGCTCAGTAGACCTCCTGACCTCCCTGGCTAAAATGTAAAATGTAAAAAAAGTAAGGTAATTTTACCTGCAATCAATGATTTGATTCTGATTTGAATTGATAAAGCACTTTGTGACTCTGTCTGTGAAAAGTGCTCTATAAATAAAATTTACTTACTTACTTACTTAATTCTATTTTGTTTCAGTCTGTGTTATTTCATCCCTTTTAGTTTTTATTATTATTTTTCACAACTAACTTTAATTTTGTTAAGTGTAATAACCCTGGCTGCTACTACTTTTTATTTTATTGCAGTAAAACTGTCATGTTAAGTGAAATTCCATGTATTTATTTTATTAGAGTTCAATAATATGGTTTCAACTACACTGTGTGGTGCAACAGATATCAAAAGTCTTACTCTCCATTTATTTATGGGGATATACATTTGTCTTTTGTGAATATTTTGTTCACATTCTCAGCTAAAACACCTTAAAATATTTTGTTCTCAGACCATTTATTTTAATTGTGCCATGACTGTATCATTGTAATGTCTTATCTGTAGATTTGTGAAATGCTCTGCTGTTCAACCAGTACCATGTTCTGATCATAAAGACTGTTAAACTACAGCTATTCATCTAGTTTCCTATTCCTTCCTAAGATTTTTATCATGATCACGTGTTTGGCCACATTACCCATCCCTGTGCAGGTCACACCATAACTGAAATACAAAAGTTATCATTTCCACTAAGATCTTGACTCATATCAAAATCATAGTGTCTGGGTTTTTTTTTTATTCTCTTGTTTTCCATATCAGCAATAAACTACAATAACACCTCTGTCAGCCTGAAATTAAAATAAGGTTGAAATAAATGATAGAATAGTTGAAATAATCTAGTGAAATAAACTTAAGTCATGTAATATACTGTATGACATGTCAGGACAGATGCTTCAGTCTTAACTGAATAAACAGAAGTGTGAGTTCTAAACACATTCCTGTGCTCAGCCACATGTGTTGGTTCAAGGCCATGGTCTAGAACAGGTCTGTGTTGTTGGATACAGCCTGGTTACCTGGTGCTGAAGGAAACATGCATGTGAGCCTGTTACCTATGCCAGCCCACTGGAGTGGCTGATTTTTGTGACTTATTTGCGTACAGCTCAGCCTCTGAGTATGACTTTGCTCTTATTTAAATCCTTAAAATGCTAATGAGTAAAAGTGGGTTTTGGACAATTAAAATCTGGTCCTCCTTGAACCTCCTCTCTGCTCCTGTTCTTCTTCTCTTATATCCAGTAAATCCATGTCAGTGACTCTCCTTCTTCCCTGGAGTCGCTGTGGTTTTCCCTGGATCATCTCTGGACCTGCTGCTGTGGTCCTGCTTCTGTCCTGCCTGCATCATCAGTATTCATTTATCCAAATAGTTAGGATAGTGTTTATTATACACTGTACAAAAAATCTGTAATTTAACAGAATTTTCACTGTTTATTTTACAGATTTTTCCTGTATTTTTAAGATACAGGAAAATATCAATGAAATGACAAAAACAGACTGTGATTTTACATGTCAAATGTAAAATAACACAAAAAAACTGTACCTGTGAAAAACCCAAAAAATTCCATTTTTTAAAGAATTTTTTTCTTTTTTCACAGAAAAATACAATTAAAATACATTTGCAAATGTATCATAATTTCACAAATATTTATTTTCTATTTATGAGATTAAACTGTTAATTTAAAGTTTAATACTGTACAAAAAAAATTAAAACCAGATAAAATTACTGACAATTAACCGTAAAAGAAGTATTTGTTCTGTCAGTTGAACCAGACTTGTTTGTTAATTGACAAGTATCTTGTGTAATTACAGGAGGTTTCACAACAAAAATGTTGAATAAATGTATTTTTGTGAACGTATAACATGTATAAGCACTGATAAACTGTCCAAATACAGTTTTTATCAGTGGATTGGACAACTGAGTCTCACTGAAAATTATTTATATATACATATATATATATATATATATATATATATATATATATATATATATATATATATATATATATATATATATATATATATATATAGGTAATTTGATTGTTTTAATACATGAAAATATTCTTTATTAAACATTAAAAAGTCAAAAAAATATGCAAAATCTCATGTTAGGTTAGGGCAAAAAACTGTATTTCCATTATGGAAAATTACTGTATTTTTATGAGATGGTTATTTTTCCGTTATTTTACAGTATTTTTTCAGCACCCCTGCTGCTGGAATATTACTGTTTTTTATGTGTTTTTTTTTTTTTTTTTTTTTTTTACAGTGTATAGTCACATAGATGATAGAGGTTTCTATTATTTGTCCTAACAGCTGCAGTAGTAGTATATTTACTGTTAGTACTTGTATTTGGAGTAGTAATATTAACAGTTAAGGTTATTTGTACCAGTTACTCGTACTGTATTAGTAACAGCAGTTCTAGTTTTTAACAGTTCTAATGTAATTTGCTGTGTATCCATTTGTCTCCCCCTGTTTTGGCGCTTCTCCCCCCTCCCCAGTGTCTCTCTCTCTCTCTCTCTCTCTCTCTCTCTCTCCCTCTCTCTTTAACCCTTGAACTGCTCATGTCAGTGGTCCATCCTCCTCAGTCTGGGTCTGCTCCAGGTTTCTGTTAAAGGTTGTTTTTCCTTCCACTGTCACCAACTGTTTACTCCTGGGGGATTCTGTTGGTGTCTGTGAGTTGGTTTTAAGTCTGGTTTATTCCAGCTCTAAATGTAAAGTGTCATGAGATAACTTCTTATGTTGTGACACTATACACATAAAACTGGATGGATCAGTTAAACATGTGTCCTTCCTACCTTGCTCAGTAGGAGGTGGAGCGGCTGCAGGCTCTGTGCTTGTGGCTGCCTTCTCTGTGGTGCTTGCGGGGGCGTCTGCAGGCGGTGCTGCCTCTGCGGGTGGGGTTGCGGCTGCGGCTGCGGCTGCAGCTGCCTGGGGCGCCTCTGCTGCAGGAGGAGCTGCAGCGGCTGTGCCTTCTGCAGGTGCAGCTGCTGCAGCAGGTTCTGCTGCAGGCTTTGCATCTCCACCTCCGGCTGGGGTCTGGTCTGGAATAGTTTCGCTGTCCTCGGCCACTTTGCCGTTCTCATTAGCTGCCCCTGTTTGGAACACAGGGATAGGATGCCTCCATTAGAGAAAAACAATCTTTGAGCCCGAATGTCATACACATACACTGTTTGTTGTTCATATGAATAGGATTTAGAGACAACATTTCTAAAATAAGATGCTGCTAATTTTGTGTTGTTTTATAATGTTCCTCTTATATAAAACTTGTATTTCCTTCCTTTGAATAAACAATTTGTGAACTCTAGAGCGGCAATTATTACTCTATTAATTGTTGACCATTTAATGAATCAACAAGAAAACTGTCAAAATTTAAGGAGGGAACTGCTGTCATTGTCTGCTTTTTTTTTTTTTTCTTACTTTCTTATTTAACCTCCTCAGACCCAGCTATGGGTTTTCTGTCCACATTTGTGGACAGGAGTTTCCCAACTTTATATAGAAAAGGAAAAGAAAACTGTCCACCACAAAGGACATTCCATAAAATATTTTAAAAACAGCATCTGAAAAAACTGTTGCATCATGATGTTTCCAATATAGGCACTGATTTCATAAAAAACACAAAAAGCTGGTACTTTGCTGACATTTCCTGGGTCTGAGGAGGTTAAACTGAATACCTTTGGCTTACAAAGAAAATAAAGCATTTTTGGGCCATTTTCAGATGTTTTCTAGGTGAAAATAATCATTAGTTGCAGCCATAATGTCAATCTTTTCCTTATCTCAGTAAAAGTGTTCTTAACTTTGTAAAAGTTAAGAACACTAAAAGTGTAAAAGTTTGTTGTTTTAACAAAAGCTGTAAATGTAAGAAAACGTCAGTGATTCACAGAAATCAGCAGTCAGACAATGACAAAAACTGTACACAGACAGAAAAGAAAAACATGTCCATCTATGGGTTCCTGTGTGAGGACCAGTAGGATGTTTGGATCACTTCCTGTGACATGGTGTGGACCAGTATGACACCACAGGTAAGGGTCAAGGTTTCAGAGTTTCATTTCACCAGGGTTCTCCATGGTGAACATGTACCTGTGGTCAAAGTCAAACCAACAGCTCTCAGTGCGTTCAAGTCAGATGGTCTGAAGTGCTTCCATCTAGATTCATACAGATGGAGGAGTTCCAACATACCTCATACTTATACAGATAGTTGTTGCTTCCCATATCAAAAAGAACAGATGTGTAAGCCAAAAGAGCCCAGAAACACTGAACATTATACAAACCAGTGTATTCATAACTAACAGGAGTACAGATACAGTGTATGTACACAGGCTGTTGAAACCTGGTTCAGATCAGTGAGCTCACAGTGCACAGACTTCAGACCTCCTGTGGTTCAGAAGTGGAAGGTTAATGCTTATGTGGGCTGCTGTTAATAAACAGTCAGTGTCACTGCTCTGTTCACACTTTCAGGCAGTGTTTCACTTCCCTGTCAAACCTTTTTTTAAGGATTTGCATTTCAAGTATTTGCATTGATCATAAAAGTTTTAACCATTAACTTTCTCTGACCTTTTGATAATTTATTCTTGGACTGTTAATCATTTCTAGATCGTTTTTCTAAATCAGATGTTCTTAACTGTGACTTATTAAGATTGTTCATGTCTTACAAAACAAAAATAACATGAGGCTATTAAAACACATGAGCCTGAGAACATTACTCAGGCTTTTGTAGGAAACCTGAGCCTGAAACTACTCATTTGTATTTTTCTGTTTTTATGGTTTCACCGAGCCACTCCTTCAGAACCCCCAGATCAACCAGAACCACCAACACCAGGCGTCTACATGATGGCACCGACAACACAGAGGCGGTTCACTGAAGGATTTGAGCTGAAATGTAACATACACTGCAAAAAAAAACAAACCAAAACAAAAAAAACGGAAATATTACAGCAGCTGTGGCGCCAAAAAAATACTGTAAATTAACAGAAAATAACCATCTCATACAAATACGGTCATTTTCCACAATTAAAATACAGTTTTTTGCCCTAACTTTACATGAGATTTTGCATATTTTTTTTGGACTTTTTAATGTTTAATAAAGAATATTTACATGTATTACAACAATCAAATTACCTACACACACATATATATATATATATATATATATATATATATATATATATACACACACACACACACACACACACACACACACACACACACACACACACACATATATATATATATATATATATATATATATATATATATATATATATATATATATATATATATATATATATATATATATGTATGTATGTATGTATGTATATATATATATGTATATATAATTTTCAATGAGACTCAGTTGTCCAATCCACTGATAAAAACTGTATTTAGACAGTTTATCAGTGCTTATACATGTTACACATTCACAAAAATACATGTATTCAACATTGTTGTGAAACCTCCTGTAATTACACAAGATATTTGTCAATTAACAAACAAGTCTTGTTAAACTGACAGAACAAGTACTTCTTTTATGGTTAATTGTCAGTAATTTTATCTTGTTTAATTTTTTTTTTTTTTTTTACAGTATTAAACTTTAAATTAACAGTTTAATCTCATAAATAGAAAAGAAATATTTGTAAAATTACGATATATTTACAAATGTATTTTAATTGTATTTTTCTGTGAAAAAAGAAAGAAATCTTTTAAAATATGGAACTTTTTTGGTTATTCACAGTTACAGTTTTTTCTTGTTATTTTACATTTGACATGTAAAATCACAGTCTATTTTTGTCATTTCATTGATATTTTCCTGTATCTTAAAAATACAGGAAAAATCTGTAAAATAGACAGTGAAAATTCTGTTAAATTACAAATTTTTTTTTTTTTTTTTTTTTTTTTTACAGTGTATGCCTAAGGTTAGACATGTGAGACCCTCATTAACTTGTTAAAATGGGTACACATATGTCCTCTTCAATGTGCTGTTATTGAGAAAATTGGGTTTTTATTTAACACCGAAGTAGCAGCATAATCTGTATGTGTCTTTTGTCTTTTGCTTTTTGGTTTCCTTTAGTGTTTATGAAAACCCTGATGGCCTTACAAGTCACTTTTATGACAAACGTTCACTTTTCATATACTTTATCACAGTGGAAAAAGGAACATTTGCAGTGCTGAATACATATGATGGATTCACACCAGGATGAGGCACATATCTACCTTGGGACATTTCTGCACACAACAGACCAAGTTGTTTATATAATGAAGTCTTTTCCACAACAAGAATTTATTGTCTTACGGACATTTTTGTCCATTTATAAACAAGAGGATTTTATTTTGCGTTCAAATACATTTTAGCCACATGTTACAATTAAAAAAGAGCTGCAGTCATGTCTTCAAATAACACATGTATATGCAAACAAATAAAAACCATTCTGCTTCCTCATCGGACTGACAATACCAGGTACGGAAGCCTTTGAGTCCATATGCAAAAAGAAGAAAACATCCTTGATTTCCAGCTGACCTCTTAGAAAATATCAGTTTCATTCCATTCTGGTGATAAACATGATTTGCTCTGTTAACTTTTCATTTCTATGTTGAGGCAAGAGGTCAGGGTTAGCTACAGAAATGTCCAGTTTCTCAGCTAAGTACATCACCTCAGAGCATATCTGATTTCAGGGTGTCATCTGTGTCACTAGGTGAACAAACATGCAGGAGTTTCCATGTGGTGTTTTTATACCACTGTACTCAGTGTCTTTAAATAGTGCAGAGACTCTGGATTACAGGAGGCCAAAGAAGTGAATGTCATTTTTTCTGAGTTCTGCAAATAAGTGACAAGGCTGACAGTAGGCTGCTGTGAAGTAAGGTTCTAATAGTTTTGGATTTTTCATTCTAGTTTAGTTTTATTTAGTTCTGACTTTTTTTTCTCTAATTCAGTTAGTTTTAATTAGTTTTTAGAGCAGGTTTGATAGTTCTTAGTTTTCATTTTTTTCTAAATGCTTAGTTTTAGTATTAGTTTTAGTTTAGTCGTCTCTTTTCTCTTCTTCTCTGTGGTCGTATTCAAATAAATCCCAGACAGGACTCTGCTGCTTTCTCCCAACTTTAGTCTCCATGTTTCCAGGTAGAGTGGGGACCAGAAGACGACTGGAAACCACAAGTGAACACAAGTGATGGACCGTCATTTTTATCCATTTTAGTTAGTTTTATAAGCACACAATACAGTTTCAGTTAGTTATCGTTTTTTTCTCTAAATTATAGTTTTTATTTATTTCAGTTAACGAAAATGTTTTTTCAATTCTAGTGTTCGTCATTTCATTATTTTTTGTTAACGATAATAACCTTGCCGTGAACTGGGTCATATGAAATGTGTAGAGGCTGAAATCAGGGTAAAAAAATATCTGAGAAAATACACAACTTCCCTCAGAGGTTCTTTCATGTTGGTCTAAATCAAAAGACTAAATGTTTAACCTCCTCAGATGCAGCTATGGGTTTTCTGTCCACATTTATGGACAAGAGTTTCACAACTTTATACAAAAAAAAACCAAAGCAACAAAAACAAAAGAAAACTGTCCACCACAAAGGACATTCCATAAAAATGTTAAAAACTGCATCTGAAAAGACTGTTGCATCATGATGTTTCCAATATAGGCACTGATTTAATAAAATAACAAAAAAAGCTGGTACTTTGCTGACATGTCCTGGGTCTCAGGAGGATAAAGATAGATGAACCTGGCTGGCACTGTTTCACTGTTTCACATTGTTCTGGAAAAGTGAAGCCACTTACCTGACGTGTGTTGAACCACAGAGTAGAGCGGTAGAGGCTGTGAGAATCTGAACAGTGATCAGCAGTTACAGCTGTAAATCACATATTTAACCCCTAACTGCCTGGGAACACTTAGGAGTGGCTAAAACCGCCTCAGAGCAGATTCTGTACAGCCACAACATGTGGTGGAATTCTTGTTTCCTCTGGGATCACTTGGCTTACACTAGGACACCAAAGAACAATCAAGCACTGAAGCTTTAGCTCGATGCACAAGACACAGATGGGAAAATGAATGTATTACTGTTGAAAATGCAAAATAATTTAGGGCTCTCATAAGTTTAATAAAACAAGATGAAGGTGCTCTTTGGTGCAAACTCAAAAAGTTAGACTTTTCATTGTGCTAATCCAGAAAACAGCTTCATTAAATAGTCATCGTAATTTTTACAGAAGAGTGGTTTTAACCTTTTTGAGTATAAATGTTTCATTTCTGGAATGCCCCCCGGAACACATAAAAAACTCTGACTCTATTACCACCTTCAAATCCCAGCTTAAGACTTATTTATTCAGACAGGCCTACTCAGTTCCATAATTTCACTTTTATCTACTGCTATTTTATGAACCTATGTGTTTAATATATGTACATGTGTAATTTTAATTGTGTTTTATTTTTAACAACTTTGTATGGTGACCTTGAGTGTCCTGAAAGGCGCCTATGAATAAAATGCATTACTATTATTATTATTATTATTATTATTATTATCATCATCATCATTATTATTATTATTGTTATTATTGTTTGTTTCTGTATGTGAAGGACTCCAAACACAGGTGTCCTGTTAAACACATCCACAAACTCACTGCAAAATACGAACACCAGATCCAGTGTTGGTGTGTTCTCCTTCAAACGTGTGCTAGTTCGCACCATGGCCTACCTATCTCTGACTCACTACAACAACCAAGTGGCCAAAGTGGCTTCTCCATTTCCTATTGAAACCGTAGACTGTCATCAAAAACCCGCTGTCATGCCACCGTCTCCCTCCAGGACCAAACAGACCAGGAACCACCGACAAGAAACTTTCCCATGTGGACTCTGTGGAGCTGGGGCTCTCCAAAAATAAAGGTGCAACAGATAAGAAGACAACTGTAGTACCTGCAGTCATTTGCATTTCATGTGGACAGGCCTTATCATGAGCCTGCTGGCTGTAAATGGATGATGCAACTCTATATGGACATGACAGTGAACCTGGAGGATGACACCAGTTCCACCAACATGTTACAAGGCTATTTATAGAACTAGACTCACATAAAAGACACTACTCAAATATTATCTTTGAGTATTTAAGTGAGGACTTTTATACTTATTAGAGCAAAGAAAATACAAATTATTTAACATTTCTTTGGTTAAATAAAGAAAATGTTTAGTCATTGTTTTACAAAACAATCAGAAAAGAGGATGAGTTGAAGTTAGTTTTATATAATTACAATTAAGTTAAAGATTCTTTGCTACCGATTCCTTCCTGATCATCGAACGATATTTCTGAACTCAGATGTGTAAGATTCTTTTGGAATCTTTCATAGTCTATTATTTTCCTAAAATACACTCAAAATGAGCGTCACCCATCTACACTGATGATCCACATGCTGGTTTGAACATGTAGAAGTATTTCACCCAGGTGTTTTCAGGCATTTATCCCAGACCTCACCGGTGGTGCTGGCTCCGTTGCTCTCCTCGGGCTTCGCACTGGGTCGGGTCGGGTCTACAGCTGAAGTCTGGGAACTGGTGGAGCATCCCATCCTGTCCTGAGCGCACAGAGGACTGGGAGGTCAACTGCAGGAGTTCAGAGCTGAGGACAGGCTGGAGCTGCCTCGATGACGTTGCGCATAGATAAACTAAGCTGTCTAAAAACTAGGACCAAAGACAGGGACCAGAAAAGCAGCAGACGGCTCCGTAAATTCCTCTGGTCATGTGCGTAATTGCGCACCGCGGGTTCCTCCTCCAGAAGTGCGTGTTTGAGCCGCGGCTGCAGCCCCCTCCAGCAGCGGACACACAGAGCAGGAGGACGGCAGGTGTGTGTGTCCTGGAGTTCAGGCTGCGGCTAATAAGAGGGACAGGGTTCAGGGACAGAAGACACAGTTCCGTCAGAGCGGCCACCTCAGGGGGCGGAGACAGTGGACCAGCAGCAGCAGCTTTCACAGAACACAGTCACAGAGGCATCCTCCACAAGGAACCTGCCGGAAATGTCAAGTGTGGAAGCGTGACAAAAAACGGAAACTCTTCAGCTGTAGTTTGTAGAGCAGTTTGCTTTGCTGTGCATCCATGTGTCTCCCACATACCCCCCCCCCCCCCCCCCCAGTCCTTTAACCCCAACTGGTCAAGGCAGATGACCATCCTTTAAGAATCAGATCTGCTCCAGGTTTCTGTTAAAGGTAGTTTTTCCTTCCACTGTCACCAACTGTTTGTTCCTGGAGGATTCTGTTGCACTGTAAAAAACAAAAAAAAAAAAAAACCCAAAACAAAACAAAGTAACACACAAAAAATTATTCCGGCAGCTGGGGTGCCAAAAAAAAAAAAAAAAAAAAAAAAAAAAACTGTTAAATAACGTAAAATAACCATCTCATAAAAATACGGTAATTTTCCATAATTAAAATACTTTTTTTTTTTTTACCCTAACTTTACATGACATTTTGCATTTTTGACTTTTTAATGTTTAATAAAGAATATTTTCATGTATTAAAACAATCAAATTACCTGTAAATATAAATAGTTTTCAATGAGACTCAGTTGTCCAATCCACTGATAAAAACTGTATTTGGACAGTTTATCAGTGCTTATACATGTTATACATTCACAAAAATGCATTTATTCAACATTTTTGTTGTGAAACTTCCCATAATTACATAAGATATTTGTCAATTAACAAACAAGTCTTGGTAAACTTACAGGACAGATACTTTTTTTTACAGTTAATTTTCAGTAATTTTATCTCATTTTATTTTATTTTTTACAGTATTAAACTTTAAATTAACAGTTTAATCCATAAATAGAAAAGTAAGTAAATAAGTAAGTAAGTAAGTAAGTAAATTTTATTTATAGAGCACTTTTGACAGACAGAGTCACAAAGTGCTTTATCAGTTCAAATCAGAATCAAATTAAGTTTACAGAGACCCAACAGAATCCTTCAGGAGCAAACACTGGTGATTGGTGACAGTGGAAGGAAAAACTTCCCTTTAACAGCAGAAACCTGGAGCAGACCCAGACTCCTGGAGGATGGACGTCTGCCTTGACCAGTTGGGGTTAAAGAGAGAGAGAGAGAGAGAGTAAAGGAGGAGAAAAGAGAGAGCGATAGAGATATAGAGGGACTGCGGGGGGCATGGAGTACTTTATGATGAATACATAGAGTGTAATCAGTCTGTGGTGGTCCTGGGTCAGGTGGGAGACTAAAAAGCCTTTTTGAACAGGAGGGTTTTGAGGTGTTTCTTAAAGCTCTCTACAGAGTCCATGGACCGTAGGTGTAGAGGCAGGTCATTCCATAGACGTGGTGCCACAGCTTTAACAGACCTGTCACCGCATGTGCTAAAACAGGTGCGTGGAACCATCAGCAGGTACTGTCCTGAAGACCTCAGGCTATGAGTCGAGCTGTAGGGCTGGATCAGAGAAGCAATGTATGCAGGGGCCTGGCCATGTAGGGCCCGGAAAGTTAGCACAAGAATTTTGAAATGAAAACGATATAGAACAGGAGCCAGTGGAGAGATTTAAGAATGGGAGTGATGTGGGTTCTCCTGTTTGTTCGGGTCAGAAGCCTTCAGCAGAGTTCTGGACAAACTGTAGACGGGCCAGCTCCTTCTGTTTAAGCATGTAAACAGGCTGTTGCAGTAGTCTAAGCGAGAAGATACGAAAGCGTGAACGATCATCTCGAGCTCATTGATGGACACCACAGACCTGAGTTTGGAGATGTTGTGGAGTTGGAAGAAACAGTTTTTCACTAGGTGTTTGGAGTAAAATTCTAAAGACATGTCCTGGTCAAAGATGACACCCAGATTCCTCAGTTTTGTCTTTACCGAGGAACTCAGGTCTCCAAGGTGATGTTTGATCCCTGGGATTGCACTATCCGGGGCAATGATGAGGGTCTCAGTTTTGCTGGAGTTCAGCTGGAGGCTGTTCTCATTTAGCCACTGCTTCAGCTCTGACAAGCAGATGATTAAGGAACTCAGTTTGTGGGGCTCAGAGGAGTTAAAGGAGCAGTATATCTGGATGTCATCTGCGAATAGATGATAGGAGACATCACTGTACTGTCGGATAATGTGGCCAAGTGGGAGGACATAGAGTAAGAATAGGACTGGTCCCAGGACAGAGCCTTGGGGCACACCACACAGTAGATCCGCTGAGTCAGATTGGAAGTTGTTTATTGACACAGTGAAGCTTCTGCCGGTCAGGTAAGAGGAGAACCAGTCTGGCACAGGACCTGACATCCCTACCAGGTCCCTCAGTCTCTCAATCATTATGGTATGGTCCACTGTGTCAAAGGCCGAGGACAGATCTAGCAGGACCAAGACTGTGGATTTCCCGGAGTCGGCCGCCATCAGGATGTCACTAGACACTTTTAATAGTGCAGTTTGTGTTGAGTGGCGTTGTCTAAACCCAGACTGAAAAGTGTCATAGATCTGGTGTGTCTCCAGAAAAGCTGTCAGTTGTTTAGACACTGCCTTCTCAAGGATTTTGGCCAATAGGGGGAGCTTTGAAATGGGCCTGTAGCTTTTGAAGTCTGTGGGGTCCAGTGTGGTTTTCTTTAGTTTAGGTTCTATGATGGCCTGTTTGAAGGAGCTGGGAAACAAACCAGTTGTGAGCGACAGGTTAAAAAACTTTGTGACCCATGGTCCAATTGTGTCAAAGACACCGACAAGGAGCTTATGGGGGAGGATGTCTGCAGAGTTGGAGGAGGGTCTCGTTTTGGATAAAAGTGCCGAGATGTCCTTCAGTATCACAGGGTCGAAAGAGGACCAGGTTTGCAGAGGGGGATCAGCTCGGGTCAGACGGCCAGAGGGTGGTGGGATATTGTGTTTAATCTCCCTGATCTTGTCTGTAAAAAAATTTTAGGAAGTCATTGCTGTCAGCTTTACAGAGCACAGGGGCAGCAGGGACAGCAGGGGACACAATGGACTGGATTGTGTCAAAGATTACTTTGGGGTTTTTCTTGTTTGTGGCTATAAGTTTGTGGAAGTAGCTGGATCTTGCCTCCTTAATCATTTTATTTAAGGAGGTTATGAGATCCTTAAGATGTAACCTGTGTACTTCCAACTGGGTTGATTTCCAAAGACGCTCAGTTTTGCGACAAGTTCTCCTGAAGTTTAAAATGTTTTCATTCATCCAGGGACAAGACCACTTACGAGTGACATTGGTTTTCAGGGGAGCCACCTGGTCAAGAATAGAGCTGCAGTGTGTGGCAAAGCACTGGATAAACTCATCAACATCGGGACACTCATTAAGAAGACTAGGGTTAAACAGGGCACGGAAATCCTGGGCTGTGGACTCTGTAATGATCCTCCTCTTGGCCCTTCTAGGTGCAGGCTTGGGCTCCAGAGGCACACATAAGTCAAAAAACACACCACAATGATCACTCAAGTGGACATCCTCAACACACACATTTGTGACGTGTAAGCCCAATGAGAAAACCAGGTCCAGGGTGTGGCCTTTCTTGTGGGTGGGGCCAGATACATGTTGTTTGAGGTTAAAAGTGTCAGTCATGGCTAAAAGTTCCATTGCTGGGCTGGATGAGTTGTTATCGATGTGCAGATTGAAATCCCCAAGAATTAAAACCTTCTCCAGTTTTATTATTGATGTTAGGAAATCACTGAAATCGCTTAAGAAGGCACCAGCAGGGCCAGGGGGACGGGAGATTAAGAAACAGTAAAACACACTGGAGGAGCCAGTCTTGATCATTTGTGACTCAGATGAGGGAAAGTCATCGGTGCTCATCCCTCTGCATGTGTATTTGTCCTGGTTACACTGCAGCAAGGCCACCGCCCCGGCGACAGGGGCGGGGCTGACCAACAGCAGAGCAGCCAGGAGGGCACAGTTCATTTAAATGAATGAACTCCCCATCCCTCTGCCACGTCTCCGTCAGGAATAATGCATCCAAGTTCCTGTTGGTAAAAAGCTCATTTAGGGAGAAGGATTTATTGGCAATGGAACGTGCATTTAGTAATCCAAACCGACTAGGCGGTGGTGACGTCATGGTGTTCGTGTCCGCTGTGTGTAATGGGATTTGTGTCAACCACCTACGATGCCTTTTAGCAGAGTGAGACCCCATACGAGACCTGGATATGACAGGAATAGAGAAGAGCAAGGCAGAGGTGTAGGCTGCTGGAGATGGGGAAGGAGAAGAGGAATTCACTGAGGTGGTTGGTTGACAGGTGGACAGTGAGGGCCTGGGAGAGGAGCAGAGATCAGTTGGGGTGGTGTTTATTCTCACTACAGATTTTACAGGAGACTCTGAACGTGGTGATATTAGATGTGACCAGCAGGGGGAGCAGGTGGCTGCAGCAGAAGAGGGAGGGCATAGTCACATAGGTGTGGGTGTGGTTTTAGTCAGGACAGTGTGTTGGATGTTTTGAGCCCAGACCCTGCTGCCTAGTCTAGAGGGGTGGACACCATCGGACTTGTAGAAGGAGGGGCGGTTCCAGAACAGATTAAAGTTATCAATAAAACTGAAGCCGTTCAGAGCAGAGGCGGACTGGAGCCAGGTGTTCAGGCTGAGGAGTCGGCTGAAACGGCCCACACCACGGGCAAAGGAGGGGAGGGGCCTGGAAATGAAAACAGTCTTCCCGGATCCTTTCAGTTTATCAAAGAGGTTTTTAAAATGAACCTTTGTCACTTCGGACTGTTGAAGAGAAGTGTCATTGAAGCCCACGTGAACTATGATCCGGGTAACGGTGGACGGCAGTGAGAGCAGCAGCTGAGGCAGTTCATGGAGGATGGAGGTGACGGTGGAACCACGAAAACACCTGGTTATGGCGTTAAAGAAACGGACGTTACGGATGATGGAGTCCCCGAGGATGGCGGTGGTCGGAGGGAAAAGTGGTCAAGGAGACGGTGTTGAAGGTGAAGGGTTCCTGGTCTCTCTAGGTGGACATTCCATGGGTGGACCATCGGAGTGACCTCGCGGCACCTCGGCTGGTGCCACGAGGTGCCGCGGCACCTCGGGGCCAACGCTAGGTGCCGTGGCACCGCGGTACCACGGCTCGGTGCCAACCAGGTACCGTGGCACCGGGGTACCACGGCCCGGTGCCAGGTGTCATGGCACCGCGGTACCACGGCTCGGTGCCAACCACATGCTGTGGTACCGCGGTGCCGCAGCTCGGTGCCACAGCTCGGTGCCAGGTACCCCAGCACGGCACCGCGTACCATGGCTCCGTACCACAGCTCAGCTTGTTGCCAGGTGCCGAAGCGCTGCGGTACCACGGCCCGATACCATGGCATGATGCCAGTTGCCATGGTGCGGTGCCAAGGGTTCCTATCAATTACATTGGACTGTGAGCTAAGGAAGCACCTTGTTCGGAGCGGTGTTTTTAACAATGTCAGTGTTACATAGAGGAGTTCCAACTCATTACCAGCAGATGGCGTACTTGCACAAAGAGATTCGCATATTATAAACACTGACTTCGTTGTTGCGTTTGCATGGTGATTGTTGTATTCTTCCCACTATTTTTTTTTTTTTTTTGGCAAACCTTTAACGAAAATGTGATAATAAAAGCTTTCGGAAAACTGGGGCCTGTATAATCCTAATACAATCCAATGTCATAGATATGCAATGGAAAATGTTTGAGGGGGAATAAGGAGCCATTTGTCATGAAAAGAACAAGGTATAAGCCATGTTTGAGCGCATGACAAGAAGATAAAGACAGAAGGAACACAATAAATTAGAAATAATTGATACTGGTCAAATTAAATCAAATTTTATTTATATATCGCCAAATCATAACAAAAGTTATGTCATGACACTTTACAAATATGCATATGTATGTCTGATAAAATAAAACTAATTTATTTAATGCCTTGAAAGTCAATAGTCAAAATTCAACAGTGTAGGCGCTAACCATTGTATGAAATGTCAACAGGTTTGAAACGGGATTCTAGTGAATTGATATGTTTATTTCATGTCCTTGTCCACCACATTCTCGAACTTATCGGACGTATGTGACATATACATCCGTTTTAAACAGAGTCTGGCCGAGCTGGCAGCCACAACTCATGTCCGCTATCCTGAGCAGGGTTAACATGTTTCCACATTGTGCCAATAAACGTTCTCTCTCTCTCTCTCTCCCCCATCCTCCACCCCCTAATGGACCATTACACTGATTAAAACAACATTATTCACAGCCCTAACTGTCGCCAAGACAGTTGTCCTCCACTGGAAAACCAGAAATCAGCTAAATATTCCACACTGGAAGAACCTGTTAACTACGACGGCGTATTAGGGCCACATAAGAAAAGAAAAACACTTGACACTTTGAGAGTAAAGTCGTAAAATATCGAGGTGAAACCCATAATTTCATCAGAATAAAGTCGAATACAAAAAGAGTCATAATTTTACGAGAATAAAGTCGTACTATATTGAGAATAAAAGTCATAATATTGAGGGAATAAAGTCGTATCTTTAAAAAAAAAAAAAAAATCTTAATCTAACGAAATTTCAGTTGAAAAATGTCTGCTTCACTCAGTCTCAAAAGTACTCGTTTCAACAAAATCTGGTCTATATTCATGAACAAACTTACGTGTGCATTATTAGCCTGACTCCCATTCCATAACCAACAAACACATTTACTTCATGCCTGACTTGAACGTCCGTATAGTTGTATGATGCACTGTAAACTGCTCTGTACCAATAGAACAGTGGCAGCGGTACCACAGCCACTGGAAATAAACCACTGGCACCAGAAATGGTGAACCACAGGCACCGGCACCTCTGGCAGTGCTGCCACAGGCACCGGAAGTGCCGCAGACGAGGTGCCACAGGCACCGGAAGTGCCGCAGACTACAGCGGCACCTCAGGCACCGGTGTCCCAGACCACAGTGAGATCTCGTCTCTACTGGTTCTTTTTGCGGCCACGAATCACCACTTCAGACCAGGGAGTTGAACACGGGGGACGAGGACAGGCAGAGGAAGGATCCCATAAACACCGTATCATCACAGGAGGCTTTGGGCTTCTGTGCGCTTTTCAGGAACAGACTGGACAGTGTGGGAAGGCGGCTGGAGAAACCACAGAGCTGGGCATTTTTCTCTGCGAGTTCTGCGGAGAGGCGCAGTATTTCCTCTTTGAGATCCGCGATAGTTTGGTAAGCCTTTACCAGGGTTTTGTTTGCTTGGACGAGAGGACTTTCTCCGGCTGATGAGGATGACGCCATGGTGGTAACAGCAAGATACCGGGGGTAGAGCGCGGGAAGCGGTGGGTGACAGCCACAGGTAAGGATCCACTGACAACACTGACCTGTCCTGATGGAGGTTTGGGCTGACGGCGTCAAGTTAAATAGACACGGTTCAGAGGTTAGGTTCAAGTGAGTAAGCGTTGAAAGGCAAGAAATAAGTAGTTAAAAGGCTGGATTTGTAAGAGTAGGTCCGCCGGCGGTTTGACAGACGCCACAAAAGAAATATTTGTGAAATTACGATACATTTACAAATGTATTTTAACTGTATTTTTCTGTGAAAAAAAAATTCTTTTAAAAAATTTAAATTTTAGTTATTCACAGTTACAGTTTTTTCATGTTATTTTACATTTGACATGTAAAATCACAGTCTATTTTTTGTCATTTCATTGATATTTTCCTGTACCTTAAAAATACAGGAAAAATCTGTAAAATAATCAGTGAAAATTCTGTTAAATTACAGATTTTATTTTTATTTATTTATTTTTTTTGACAATGTGGGTTTCTGTAAACTGGTTTAAGAGTCTAGTTTATTCCAGCTCTAAATGCAAAGTGTCATGAGATAACTTTTGTTATAATGTGATGCTATTTAAATACAATTTGATTGACTGATTGTCTAAAAAAGTCAAAAAAAATTTGAAAGACTTGTTGAGATCTTTACTGAAAACTGTGAAAGCATTCCCCTGCAGAATAATACAAAGTGTGACCATCAGACCACAGACTGTAAATGACACAGTGGCACCTATGAGTGCTTTATTGCAGGTATATGGGCAGCAGTTCAGGACAGGGCAGGCCGTTCAATATGCATGATTTACATGTGGAATTTAAATGTTAAATGTTTTTATCTTATTGAAATGTGCAGGGGCACAGACGGAAACTGAAGGGTTTCTGTGTAACTTCTAAATTACTTGAGTATTTTCTGCACCTTTATACCTATACTCCAGTGCATCTCAGAGACAAATGATGTGGGATACTTTTTACACTATTACATTTGTCTGACAGCTTATGTCCCTTCTTAGATTCTTAGAAGTTTTCATACTCCTCCTGTCCAGTAAAAAACAGAATATCAAATGTGTGATTGTGAATGTGTGTAACTAACCTAAAGATGAAGTGATCCTTTCTGATCTAAGAAAACTCTCCTCCTTCATAGTCTAAACATACTCTGTCAAAGAAAAAACATCAGCTAGCCTAATTAAAATGCACTGTGACAAAGCTTAAAACAGGCCTGTTTTTGCTGAGCTTATGAAAAGTTGCATGGTTCTTACAGGACAGCAACAAATATGGTGATCTTATGACACATTGCTTTGAATTTGGTTCCCAATCTTTTTGGCTTCATAACACCATTTTAACACCAGAAATTTCTGGCATTCAAAACTGAGACTTTTTTTTTTTTTTTGTTGCTAAAATTAATTTTTTTTGGATCATGTAATAGTTTGCTATATGTTGCAAATAAAAGTTAATTTTAGACACATTTAGTCTATATAATGTATATTATTATGGATGAAAGCAGTAAATCCAGGTGTAGGCTACTGCACAAAGGTAGAATTTTATTTTCCTTCCTGTACATTTTCCTATGTCCAGTCAGTCCAGCTTGGATTTACAAGGTGGACAATTAATACTGAACAAACAAGAACTCAAACTATGAGTTGTGAAAGAGCTGCAGCATCTGAAACTGACCACAATGAACATTTAACAGATAAACAGAACCACAGTGCTGCAGTTTCAGACTTAGTTTGACATGTCTTTTATGTATTGGGATTTTCTCTCTCAACACACCATATATTTTTATTCGTAAGTTTTTATTTTTATTAATTATTAGAAATTTCATTTGAATTCCCGACCCCAAGGTTGAAAAACATAGCATTAAACAATCATTAAACAGTCTATAAAATAGTTCAGACGAACTGACCTTAATCATGTACAACAGTAAAACTTCATCCTCCAGTAAACACAGTCAGGGATCATTTTATTGCACAATGAACATTCTTACTTTTAATACTGAATGTTTTATGTTTAATGTTTTATTTTAATACTAAATTATTTAACTTGAATTCAGAGGTTTTAAATACACAACTTCTACATGTGGTGGACTGGTTTCAGGGCGGCAAAAGTATTTTTGAGTTCAAACTGTGCGTACTTGTTCCATCATTGAATATATCTACACTGAACAAAAATATAAACGCACCACTTTTGTTTTTGCTCCCATTTTTCATGAGCTGAACTCAAAGATCTAAAACTTTTTCTATGTACACACAAGGTTTATTTCTCTCAAATGTTGTTCACAAATCTGTCTAAATTTGTGTTAGTGAACACTTCTTCTTTGCTGAGATAATCCATCCACCTCACGGGTGTGGCAGATCAAGATGCTGATTAGACAGCAGGATTTTTGCACAGGTGTGCCTTAGGCTGGCCACAATAAAAGGCCACTCCAAAATGTGCAGTTTTATCACACAGCACAATACCACAGATGTCACAAGTTCTGAGGGAATATGCACTGGTCATGCTGACTTCAGGAATCTCCACCAGAGCTTTTGCCTGTGAATTGAATGTTCATTTCTCTACCATAAGCCATCTCCAAAGCTGTTTCAGAGAATTCATGAAGAAGACTGTGCGAGGAAAATGGTGGTCACACCAAATACTGACTGGTTTTCTGACCCCCCTGGACCACCCAATACAGTAAAAGTGCACATTTTAGAGTGGCCTTTTATTGTGGCCAGCCTAAGTCACACCTGTGCAATAATCCTGCTGTCTAATCAGCATCTTGATCTGCCACACCTGTGAGGTGGATGGATTATCTCAGCAAAGCACAAAGGAGAAGTGTTCACTAACACAGATTTAGACAAATTTATGAGCAATATTTGAGAGAAATAGGCCTTTTGTGTACATAGAAAAAGTTTTAGATCTTTGAGTTCAGCTCATGAAAAATGGGAGCAAAAACAAAAGTGGTGCGTTTATATTTTTGTTCAGTGTATATGTCAGGGTAGAGACTGCGATCTGGTAGGATCGGCGATTCTACCAGTAGAAACTCCGATCAGAGTCTCTACTGGTAGAAACTCCGATCCTGCCAGTAGAAGGGTTAGGGTTAGGGGTTAGGGTTCGGATCGGAGTTTCTACCGGTAGAGACTACGATCGGAGTCTCTACTGGTAGAATCGCCGATCCTACCAGATCGCAGTCTCTACCCTGACATATATATATATATATAAATAAAGGCTGTATATTTAACAAAGCCACCCCATCTGCAGTCAAATATCTGCGCAGTGTTCCATTGCGCAGGCCTCCGGCAGAAACACGCGCAGTGCACCATGGGACTTCCTTTTGCTCCGAAGCCATATTGGAGTACACTCACGGTAAGATCGGCTCTGAGCTTTCGTATTAAAAAATGTATTGATTCGGCAAATAGACAACTAAATTTTTATCCTAAGATTAACAACGCTTTTCTCCTTCTCCTTTTGTCCGCAGGTTGGCTAGCCCGGACTAAACAGCCAAAATGGTGGCCGCAAAGAAAACGGTGAGTAGGTCCGCACGGGCCGGAGCGCACGCGCTGCTGCTTCACGTGGAGACGTTTATCTGTCGGGGCCCACTAACTAGCACTGTATTAATACTCATTAACTTACTACCGTCACCGGGTTTTGTGTTTTGTAACTGCGTCTGTAAATGTGTTTGTGTTAGAGGTTTTGCTATCGCTGTCAAAACATCGTTATGCCCTACATGGTCTAGCATGTAGCTAGTATCGCCGGCTGTATAGCTAACTGATGCTAGTAGGCTACTAAGCTAGTATGCTGCGTAAACATCTTAAACATTGTAGTGTTTGTTCCATTTCAATATAAATCATGGTTTCCCGCCATCATTTACATAGGTCAATGGATTGCTGGGTGATCCGTGTAGAAAAGTAAAATAAATAAACAATCTGAATTTAGTTGTGCGTTTGCTGTCACTGACTTGGTGTGTGTATATATATATATATATATATATATGTGTGTGTGTGTATATATTTACCCTCAGAAAAAGTCCATGGAGTCCATCAACTCCAGACTCCAGCTGGTGATGAAGAGTGGAAAATATGTCCTGGGCTACAAGCAGTCTCAGAAGATGATCCGACAGGGAAAAGCCAAGCTGGTCATCCTGGCCAACAACTGCCCAGCCCTCAGGTATTCCAAACACTAATATAAACATTGAAACTTGTAAAAGTGAATGAAACCATACTGTTATGTATCAGTACATTTTGAAGGCACGTGGTTAAAACCTATGGTTTGTTTTCATGTGGAACTGTGATTCTTGCCATTGTGATGGAGGATGAGACATCATCATAGACTATAATGTTGTTTGTGTCAGTTCAAGTAACCAACCCAAGGGTAGCTCATGTCAAAGTTCCAAGTCAAATGTGTGAGAATGACATTACCTGTGTATTTTTCTCACATAAAAGTGCACTTGCTTTATTTTCTTTGAGGCTTACATGTTGTATGCAATATCAGTGAATAGGTCATGTGAGTGTCGTATTTGACACACGTTAGAGATTTTGTGTTTGTTTGATGGAACTGCACCATTAAAAATAAAAAAAAAGAATCTTAAGCAGTAGTTTTGAGACACTTGAGGTGGCTTTACCCTTTTTTTTCAAGAGTTGATGCCATCAATGGAAAATGGGTGCTTTTGCTTCATCAAGTTCTCTCAATGTGAACATTTAACATAACTGATCAGCTGACCTATCCCTGGTGCCCTGAATGATCCTATGATGACATAATTGGTAGTGACAGAAGGAAATAAAGGCCAATGAGAACCAAATTATTCCATGATCAGCTGTTTTGTAGAACGTATTGAGGGTGTGTTACTGTGGACCATGCAGATGTTTGTACTGAAGTCAGCTGGTATGTTGTATATACTGTTGTAATCAGAGAATAAATACTCACCCTTCCGTGTAGTCTGACGATTGGCCAAGCTGAAACTCCAATTTATTTGGTAAACTGCTTCATAATGCTGTACCTCTATTTATTGTAGTAGTTTGTATTGTGACCCATGTAGCCATCTTCTGATAATACCACACAGCCTTGTTTATCCACCCATTGATGGAAACATACTTTGCTTTTTCTTGCAGTGTCAAAAGTTCTGTAGTCATTTGTGTTAATACATACATGGAAAGTGTTGTCTAAAACTTCCCCAGTTTGGGCACAAATGTCTGTGTACAACACGTATGATTGTAATGCATCTGAGTATGTATGAATGTAGCTTAATAGTCAAGATCCTTTGCTGCCATTCAAATGTGACATGAAACAAATCCAATCCACAGGATTTAAATTTTTTTGTTTGTTTTTTTTAAAGAACCACACATGAAAAATAGAAAAACAAGATTGAAAAACACAAGTAATGTGTTGATAATATTATAAATATGAACATGGAGGAAGGGAATGACTGGAATGTAAACATAAAAGTGATTGAATATTGCTGGGTGTATTGCAACTAGGGATGTAATGATTACCAGTATAATGATAAACCATGGTAAAATTCCTGACTGGATTTTCAATCTTGTTTTTGTTTTTTAAATGTGTGGTTCTTTAAAAAAAAACAAACAAACTTTGCATTCTCTCTCTTATATATAAAATGGTCAAACAAGCTCCACTATGACCTGTCCAACTACTTTTTTTCCCAACTCAAAAAAACACTCAGGAATCAGTTGGAGAATTGGTAAGCAGAATTGACAATGACATTGACAAAATCCTATCAATTCCCACCCCTGGTGCAGAAATCTCTTATGGCCATAAGGTGCCATCTTTCATACGGGTTAATATTTTAATGTTTCTGCCAACAGAAAGTACATTGCTTTTTTTTTTGTTTTTTTTTTTTCAAAATTCAACTTGGTTAAATTATTTCTGTGTGTATAAATACTTTTTGAACATTTTGAGCACATTTCAACAATACTGCAATAATGATAACCGTCATAATTTTGGTCACAGTAACCTTGATATGAAATTTTCATATTGTTAAATGTCTAATGGCAACAATGCCAGAGAACAGTCTTGTGGCGTCCAGGTAACAGCTGTCTCTGAGCCTGGTGGTTCTGGCTCTGATGCTATGGAGTCTTCTGCCTGATGGCAGGTGAAAGAACAGGCTATGTGCAGGGTGGGTGGGCTCCTTTATGACGCATGAAGTCCTTTTCCTGCTGCTGTGAATGTCACTGACTGTGGACAGACTGCTGCCGATGGTTCTTTGTGCAGAATTCACTAGTCTTTATAGAGTTTTTCTGTCTGAACTAAGCAACTGCCATACCACACAGTGATACAGGAGGTAAGGACGCTTTCCACCTCACTCCGGTAGAAGGCTGTTCAGATAGACCTGTTCAGTCCAGCCTGCTTCAGTCTCTAGAGGAGAAAGAGGTGTTGTTGGGTCTTCTTTTCAAGACAGGAAGTGGTCTTGTTCCTGGTGAGGCGGACTCCCTGGTATCTGAAGTATCTGAAGCCACTTACACAGCCACACTCCCAATGAAGAGGGGGTGGGTCTAGTCTTAGTGGTCCTGTAGTCCACAATCATCTCCTATGTCTTCTGTGTGTTGATGCACAGGTTATTTCTACACCATCTTCCAGCAGCTTCACTTCCTGTCTGTTGTTCTTGTTGTTTTGGGAGATCAGTCCCATCACAGCTGTGTCTTCTGTAAACTTGACAATATGGCAGCTCCGGTGCCTGGGAGAGCAGTCATATGTCTGGAGTGAGAGTAACAGGGCTTTAAATACATCCCTGGGGGCAGCTTGGCTTTAGGGTGATTGTGGAGGAGATGCAGTTCTGGATTCTGGCTGACTGGGGTCTGTTAGAAAATCCAGCACCCAGTTGTGTATGGATGGGTTTAGATCCAGTGTGATCAGTTTGTTGATGGGAGTCTGTGAACTCTGAAAAACCTTGGCACATTCAGCAAATGCACACAAAACGGCACTGACCTCACCGAATATGCTCACAAGAACTTCAGTGGGACTTTGAGTTGGTGACTCAAAACCTACTGAGCCTCATTTGAATACATTTTCAGGAACTTTAAGGTACAGTGGAAACACAGAGCAAGCAGATAACCAGGAATTCCTTTACTCGGGTAAAATGGTTCCTGGTAATAAAAGTTCCTTGGAATCTGGAAAATGGGCTGATGTATGTATGTCTGTTTAGATTTGTCACAGATCAGGCACTTTGTACTTTTCTGACACCTTTCTTGTCTCTCTTGCTGCAGGAAGTCTGAGATTGAGTACTATGCCATGCTGGCCAAGACCGGTGTCCACCACTACAGTGGGAACAACATTGAGCTTGGCACAGCCTGTGGAAAGTACTACAGGGTGTGCACACTGGCGATCATTGATCCCGGTAAGTTTTTAGGATCCACAGCAGTCACATTTAAAGACGCAGAGTTATAATTGATCAAATGGAAAAATAGGATAATAAATATAGACTTGTGCCAGTTGTTCTCTGGCAGTTAAAAAAAATCTTCTAATCCAGAGAACCAGTAGCCTGATGTGAATCAAACAACAGCCCATTACAACCATAACACATTATGTTAATGATAAAATGTTGAATGGTTTAGGTAGAGATTGACTATTGTTTAAATGTTCCATTCTATTTGTTTGGTGCAGTATGCTGCTGGTAGCAGTTACTCAGAAATCGGGCATAAAAAAATAATAGGCTTTTAACATGGGGCATATATAAAGAGACAAATTGGAAAGGATTGTATTTTGTGTTAATGTCAGCTGGTGCTCTTCATTTGTTTGCATTTTTGTTAAGCAAACTGCTTCCTCCTGTCTACATAGATAGTTTATTAATCCCGAGGGAAAGTCAAGCTACACTTCACACAAATGAAGACGCTTGTGTCTGTAAGCCCTGCTGCCAGAGCATCTGTACCTGTTACAGAGTACCTTTTGAATGAACTAAAACTAAATTGTTTTGAGACAGGCTGAATATGTGTTGCTTTGTGTCAGGTGTACTTTGTTTCACTAGAGTAAACCCATGTGGAGTCAGGACAAACAGTCTGAGTTCCAGAATGCTCTGTTGGTCATATTTCTCAACTTAAAGGGGATATTTTAGGAAGAAGCCGACCTGCGCTAGGTGTAATTATGTTAATGAATACTTGATCTTTGGACATACTGACCTGGTGTTTTTGCTTTTTAGGCGATTCTGACATCATCAGGAGCATGCCAGATCAGCAGCAGCAGGCTCAGTAGAGCGGACCCCACCCCATTGTTATAAATAAAGTTGTGTAAGACAGGAACTCTTGCTGTCCTTTAATTTTTGCAAAAAGTGGTCCAGGTCATTGAAAATGTTTGTTCAGAGGTGGTTCATGATATTGTAGTTTTTTATCCATCAGTTATCAGCATCCTCCACTGGTTGAGTGGTAAGACTTTTAGGCCACGGGCCAGGGTATGTCACAGTGAGTCCCAGTTTTTTTACTGTTACCAGTTATATTTGTAATCTAGACATCCCAAGGAATCCAATGATACCAAATTTATAGGATTGTGGTTGGGGGGGGGGGGGGTGCATGAGGGACCATCCTGGCCTGTGGCCTATATAGTATGTGCTTCAAAAAGTGTTCTTTCAGAAAATAATTAAAATTTCTTATAAAATATCTACAAACCAGAACTAGAGTAAGTCACTGAAGCTGGCCATCCAGAGGTATTTGAAGGTGTTTTATTCCAAAGGTCATCAGTGCTGTGAGTGCTGATGGTAAAGCTACATTATATGGTTCAAAAATAGCAGTTTTGAAAATTTTGAAGTTGATTACAAAAAAAATGTCCGTCCAAAGGTGTTTCACTTATTTCAGTGGTCATCAGGCCAAAGTATGGAGGCTGGTGCACACCTAAAAAGTCTTCAGGGGTCAGGTGTATAGGAGCATGAGGTACGAGTGAAGTAGAAAAAAGGGATCCTGCACACTGTCCAATCAACCTGCAAAAAACTTAAAGATAACGTTTCGGTCCTCTGGACCTTTTTCAAGCAGAGGGTTAAAATGGTCCTCAGGCTCCCTCAATGAGTCCAGCAGTACATGTCTAAAACATTTCCAAAAATTCTTCAAGCTTGATCAAAAACTGTCGTAGGCTACTAAAAATGGCCTCCCATAGGTGTTTTCTAGGTGTTAAACATTTATTCTAATGGTCAAATGATAACGTACTCTGTACTTGGGAAATGTAATTTTGGAAGATTTTTGAAATTTGGTCAAAACCACTAGGTCACAAAAAATGGCTGTTCAAAGGTATTTCAAAGTGTCATGAGCATTTTTATCAGCTGTGAATAATGGCACAGTTGGCACAAAATCCATATACAGATATAACTTAGTGAATTGCGTTAACAGCAATCTAATACTCTGCACACCACCCTACAAATATAGGCTCTGTACAAGTAGGCCAGGCACAAAAAGTGGTCACTGTTTGGACAGAAGTCTTAAATGTCAATTGCCAAACAAGTGTGTGCACTAAGGATATTATCGTTAAAAAAATGACGAAAACTAGAATTGTAAAAACATTTTCGTTAACGGAAATAAATAAAAACTATAATTAAAAGAAAAAAATGATAACTAAGTGAAACTGTATTGTGTGTTTACAAAACTAAAATGTATAAAAATTCAGGATAAAATTCCCTTCGTTTTTGTCTTTGTCAATGTCGGATTGATATGAAATCGATTTATTTCCCTAAAGCAATTTTCTCTGCTGGCACCATATGATATTTAAGGGTCCGTCACTTGTGTTCACTTGTGGTTTCCAGTCGTCTTCTGGTCCCCACTCTACCTGGAAACATGGAGACTAAAGTTGGGAGAAAGCAGCAGAGTCCTGTCTGGGATTTATTTGAATACGACGACAGAAGAAGAGAAAAGAGACGACAAAACTAAAATTAATACTAAAACTAAGCGTTTAGAAAAAAATGAAAACTAATAAAAACTATAAAACCTGCTCTAAAAATGAATTAAAACTAACTGAATTAGAGAAAAAAAAGGTCAAAACTAAATAAAACTATAATGAAAAATCCAAAACTATTAGGACCTTGGTGTGCACAGGTGTGTGTTCCAGGACTGACCCTGCAGACATGGGTCTACATGAGGAAGCGGAACCTGCTGAATGTAGTGAGTCCACTCTGGTCCAGATGCTGTTTTTATGCCAGTCCAACCCAAATGGTGTCGTCCACCTCCACAGCACCGTGGATCTGTTGTAGGTCTGTAACAGGAACTCTGATCTTCACTAGTACTGGGCCCATGACCCCTCTGTAGGAGCTACAAAACTTCCTGCGGACAAACGATGGAAAACCTCCATGAAAGGATTTGAAAATACACAAACTCAGACACACATTACCAACTGTAGAACATGTGTCCATCATACATTAATATTACACATGTAATCTCAACATTATTCATCATTAAACAGGGTGCTTGTGCAGGTCTTGAAAGTCTTAAGTATGGAATTTTGAAATGCTGTTTTCCAGACCTTGAAAAGTCTGGAATTCTGTGTGAAAGTCTTGATAAAGTATGGAAAAAGTTTCTCTCGTTGAATTTTAGAGTGTGATCAAAGGCAGTAATCATGATAAGAACTACATGAAGAAAGTATAAAATGAAACCTGATCTGATTTCACTAAAGCGGTCGGTGCTGGAATGAAATCCCATCAAAGCTCATGTAGCCTTTGTGTTCAGCCTGAGGAGGTCTGGAAGTAAACCACCACGTACTCTGTGAGAAGACATGACATCCATCCATCTATACGTTCATGCTTTTATTCTGACTGCTCTAGTGAAAGTTGTGTGTGTGCTATCCATGCACTTTAGTGATTTTCACTTGTTTTATTAGTAAAACATAATTTACTGTGAATCATGCATTCATTCATTTATACATTTATCAAAATGAACTTCTACGACTTACAACAGAAACTCAACTGAAAAAGTAGGCACACATAAAAATACATAAAGTTAGTCTGGGAGAAAAAACACATTTTTTTTTTAAAAAGTCTGGAATATTTATTTGGATAAAGAGCAAGCACCCTGTTAAAGGATGGTCAGATGTGTGTGTGTGTGTGTGTGTGTGTGTGTAAATTTACAAACAGGATGTAAGATGGAGTATTAGGGCCACAGAATAATAAAGTCATCATTTTTGACAATAAAATACTAGTATGATGAAAGAAGTCATAATGTGTTCTTATAGTTATAAAACTTGAATATTTCTTTCTTGTAATTCAGGTTTTTATTACAGTTTTCACTTGGACCACAACATTCATACAATACTGTTTAATGTTAACAATGTTGTACAAACATGAAAAGTATACAGTCTGGATCATCCTGTTGAACCGTTCTTTAAGATGTGGGGCTTTAGGGGTCTTCCAGTGTTTCAGAATAATCCTGACTGCTACTGAGACCCCAACCATGAGAACAGAAAATGTTCCGTTTGCTCCGTTAGCTGTCTGTCCTTTTTCACCCAGTAAACACAGCCTTGGACAGAGGGATAGAAATATTCAAGTTGTCCAAAACTTGAATATTTCTGAACACTTGTGCGTATCTTGACAGTATACAGAGCACTGTCACGTCCACAGTTTCAAAAGCAGGTGTTTGCCTGCAGAAACAAGCTCACCTGTCAACAAACTGAACCAAGTTCAGCGGACTTGGCCCTCAGTAAACAAACAGCGCCACCTGGTGTCCACAGTGGGAGGGGGCAGTTTACTGCTGTGGGCTTTTGTAGGACATCATGGAGGTCAATGTGGGATCAGCCTCCACAGCAGAAATCCTTCAGATGAATGACTCCAACGACACTTGGACAGAGAAAGTGCCAACACTGTCTTTGTTTACAATAAAATGAATCTGATGCAGAAACAACAAATGAGTGAAAAGACTTTTAAAGTGGAACTACCACAGTCAGAAACAGCAGAGATTCAGAAACAGAAACATTTGTTTCAGGTATTTTTTATTGCGAAGCCTTGTAGTCCAGACACGAGATCCCCTGATTGGTGCATTGTACTTAATTTTGGATATCAACATAACAAACGCACCAGAATCAGAAATAAGAAGAAAACAGCACTGATAAAGTGAAAAAAAAGAAGGAAAGAAGAAAAAAAAAAGAAGGGGGCAGAAAAACAAAAGCATCATTTGACATTTAGATTCTTTCTTCCACCACATATCACTTCTGAAGTAAAGGGACATCCACAGTATTGTTGGAGACTGTG